>NC_064618.1:500637571-500860071 GCF_023898315.1 Schistocerca nitens
GGCGTGGACTGGGCGATTTTTTAGGTTAGAAGGCCTCGGGAAAGTATGGGGTGGGCTGCAATCTCAAAGGGTGCATGGCAAACACAGGACGTGCTTGGATCAAGGAACAGTCGGAATTGTAGTTGTAAATTGTTGTAGTTGTGCTGGGAACGTCCCTGAGCTTCAAGCGCTAATAGAAAGCACAGAAGCCGAAATCGTTATAGGTACAGAAAGCTGGCTAAAGCTTGAAATAAGTTCTGCAGAAATTTTTACGAAGTTTCAGACGGTGTTCAGGAAAGATAGATTAGGCAGAATTGGTGTGGAGTGTTTGTGTCTGTCAGTAGTGGTTTATCTTGTAGTGAAGTCGAAGTAGATACTCTGTGCGAATTGGTTTGGGTGGAGGTTATACTTAACAGCCGAACTAAGTTAATAATTGGCTCCTTCTAACGACCCCCAGACTCCGATGATATAGTTGCTGAACAGTTCAGAGAAAATTTGAGTCTCGTAACAAATGAATACCCGACTCATACGATTATAGTTGGTGGGGACTTCGACCTTCCCTCGATATGTTGGCAAAAATACTTGTTCAAAACCGGTGGTAGGCGGAAAACATCTTCCGAGATTGTCCTAAATGCTTTCTCCGAAAATTATTTCGAGCAGTTAGTCCACGAACCCACGCGAATTGTAAATGGTTGCGAAAACACACTTGACCTCTTAGCCACAAACAATCCAGAGCTAATAGAGAGCATCATGACTGATACAGGGATTAGTGATCACAAGGTCGTTGTAGCTAGGCTCAATACCGTTTCTTCCAAATCCACCAGAAACAAACGCAAAATAATTTTATTTAAAAAAGCGGATAAAGTGTCACTAGAAGCCTTCCTAAGAGACAATCTCCATTCCTTCCGAACTGATTATGCAAATGTAGACGAGATGTGTCTCAAATTCCAAGATATAGTAGCAACAGCAATTGAGAGATTCATACCTCATAAATTGGTAAGAGATGGAACTGATCCCCCATGGTACACAAAACAGGTCCGAACGCTGTTGCAGAGGCAACGGAAAAAGCATGCGAAGTTCAGAAGAACGCGAAATCCCGAAGATTGGCTAAAATTTACAAACGCGCGAAATGTGACACGGACTTCAATGCGAGATGCCTTTAATAGGTTCCACAACGGAACATTGTCTCGAAATTTGGTAGAAAATCCGAAGAAATTCTGGTCGTATGTAAAGTACACAAGTGGCAAGACGCAGTCAATACCTTCGCTGCGCTGTGCCGATGGTACTGTTACCGACGACTGTACCGCTAAAGCGGAGTTATTGAACGCTGTTTTCCGA
The DNA here is from genome assembly GCF_023898315.1 of Schistocerca nitens. Taxonomy (NCBI): domain Eukaryota; kingdom Metazoa; phylum Arthropoda; class Insecta; order Orthoptera; family Acrididae; genus Schistocerca; species Schistocerca nitens. The sequence goes on from NC_064618.1 coordinate 500,638,889, forward strand.
AATTCCTTCACCAGGGAAGAAGAATGGAATATTCCAGAATTTGAAACACGAATAGCTGCTGGCATGTGTTTCTTAGAAGTAGATACCTTAGGGGTTGCGAAGCAACTCAAATCGCTTGATACGGGCAAGTCTTCAGGTCCAGATTGTATACCGATTAGGTTCCTTTCAGATTACGCTGATACAATAGCTCCCTACTTAGCAATCATATACAACCGCTCGCTCACCGATAGATCTGTACCTGCAAACTGGAAAATTGCGCAGGTCGCACCAGTGTTTAAGGAGGGTAGTAGGAGTAATCCATCGAACTACAGACCTATATCATTGACGTCGGTTTGCAGTAGGGTTTTGGAGCATACATTGTATTCAAACATTATGAATCACCTCGAAGGGAACGATCTATTGATACGTAATCAGCATGGTTTCAGAAAACATCGTTCTTGTGCAACGCAGCTAGCTCTTTATTCGCGCGAAGTAATGGCCGCTATCGACAGGGGATGTCAAGTTGATTCCGTATTTCTAGATTTCCGGAAAGCTTTTGACACCGTTCCTCACAAGCGACTTCTAATCAAGCTGCGGGCCTATGGGGTATCGTCTCAGTTGCGCGACTGGATTCGTGATTTCCTGTCAGGAAGATCGCAGTTCTTAGTAATAGACGGCAAATCATCGAGTAAAATTGAAGTGATATCAGGTGTTCACCAAGGAAGCGTCCTGGGACCTCTGATGTTCCTGATCTATATAAATTACCTGGGTGACAATCTGAGCTGTTCTCATAGGTTGTTCGCAGATGATGCTGTAATTTACCGTCTAGTAAGGTCATCCGAAGACCAGTATCAGTTGCAAAGCGATTTAGAAAAGATTGCTGTATGGTGTGGCAGGTGGCAGTTGACGCTAAATAACGAAAAGTGTGAAGTGATCCACATGAGTTCCAAAAGAAATCCGTTGGAATTCTATTACTCGATAAATAGTACAATTCTCAAGGCTGTCAATTCAACTAAGTACCTGGATGTTAAAATTACGTACAACTTCAGTTGGAAAGACCACACAGATAATATTGTGGGGAAGGCGAGCCAAAGATTGTGTTCCATTGGCAGGACACTTAGAAGATGCAACAAGTCCGCTAAAGAGACAGCTTACACTACACTCGTTCGTCCTCTGTTAGAATATTGCTGCGCGGTGTGGGATCCTTACCAGGTGGGATTGACGGAGGACATCGAAAGTGTGCAAAAAAGGGCAGCTCGTTTTGTATTATCACGTAATAGGGGAGAGAGTGTGGCAGATATGATACGCGAGTTGGGATGGAAGTCATTAAAACAAAGACGTTTTTCGTCGCGGCGAGATCTATTTACGAAATTTCAGTCACCAACTTTCTCTTCCGATTGCGAAAATATTTTGTTGAGCCCAACCTACATAGGTAGGAATGATCATCAAAATAAAATAAGAGAAATCAGAGCTCGAACAGAAAGGTTTAGGTGTTCGTTTTTCCCGCGCGCTGTTCGCGAGTGGAATGGTAGAGAGATAGTATGATTGTGGTTCGATGAACCCTCTGCCAAGCACTTAAATGTGAATTGCAGAGTAATCATGTAGATGTAGATGTAGATGTAGATGTATATACAGAGTGACTCTCCTATGAGTCGTTACGTGCATTTTCTCTGGTGTTTCACCAGATATTTGAAATTTGATTTGTGCATTGTGTTGCTGGTCTCAGCCCAAACGAATAGTGGTCATCGTGTCTTTCATTCGACGCCCAGGGTCAACGAAAAGCGTCGATTTGTTTCCAGATAGAAACAAAATGATTTTTAAAACGGACTTTTACGTACCCATTCGATAGAGCGTTCCCAAATCAGTCTAGTGCGATATTCGTTCTTTCAATATGTATTAACAGGTACATTAAAGGGCGAAGAATAACCAGTGTTCCGCAGCTCGTGGTCGTGCGGTAGCGTTCTCGCTTCCCACGCCCGGGTTCCCGGGTTCGATTCCCGGCGGGTTCAGGGATTTTCTCTGCCTCTTGATGACTGGGTGTTGTGTGATGTCCTTAGGTTAGTTAGGTTTAAGTAGTTCTAAGTTCTAGGGGACTGATGACCATAGATGTTAAGTCCCATAGTGCTCAGAGACATTTGAACCATTTGAATAACCAGTGATCCAGCAGTGACGGCACTGCTCTGCACACGCTGTCTGGTACCGCCATGCATGCAGTGCTACTGAGTCACTAGTGTATTGCTGTTTGTTCGTCATGTTTTACTTTTACTGTTAATAAATATTGGTAAAACGAATATCGCTCTAGAGTAACCTGGGAGCGCTCTATCGAATGGACACGTAAGATTCCTCTTCAAAAATCATTTTGTTTGCTATGGGAAACAAACCAATGGATTGCGTCGACACTGGGAGTCGCGTGAAAGGCGCGAAAAGCATTATTTTTTGGGTTGAGTCCAAGAACACAATGCAAAAACGAAATTGCAGATATCTGCTGAAACACCAGTGAGAAGGCGCCTGACGGCTTTATGAAAGATACGCTGCATACAAGGTGAAACAGAACTCCGCCGACAAACTTTCTGAGGTGATAGAAGAACGAAAAAAAAAAATCTAGTAAATATGCGTTCTAAAATGCATACGTTAAGAATTGCGAGCACTCGTTTTGCATACGTTAAGAATTGCGAGCACTCGTTCATCTTTGATATTATGATACACATCTCTTCTACTAAAAGCTTTTTGCTTTCCATATTTTGGGTGCAAGTGCTATGGACCAAAAAAAGACAGGAATGTCCAATAAACATGGGCTTCAAAATGTATATCTTAAGAGCTATGGACACTTGTTCAGAAGAAAAGATTTCTTTCAGAGTAGCGAAGACGAACAAGTGCTCATATCTCTTAATACTTTAGAACCCAAGTCTTCTAAACAATTTTTTCTTGTTTTGGTCCATACTACCGCTTCTCCAAACATGGAAAGCAAAGGAATTTCAGGAGAAGAGACGTGTCTCACAGAATCGAAGATTAACAAGTGTCCATAACTCTTAACCCTTTTGACCCACTGTCTACAACTGTGTACATTAATTTTTAAAGTGTATTAGCTGAAACAGTAACATTGTTCTCAATGAATGTCTCGTGTACACATCTATGAATGTTTAATCTTTATATCATGCACAAATACTCTCATTGTTGGGCACCACTGAAAAAATATCAACAAGTGAATGTAGCAGTGCACAGCAGCTTGGGACCGCCAGAAGTCACTGAAGTTGTTGGTTAGTTATACTCCACCGTGTAATTTAATATTATTATTGATATTTTGCAAGGTGAATATTGAATTATAAGAGTATGTATCACAACAATGAATATTTCAAAATTAATTATTTCAGTCCATAAAAAGAATTCAAGTGTACTCAGTATATATTGAAAACCGGTACATATATTTATAGAAATTTTGCTTCTTAAATAATTGCAAAAATTCATCTAATAGCGTTAGAGCATAAAGAAAAATTCAGATCCGAAAGGGTTAAGGGGAGTTGGAACGCCCTATCTCGACAATGTTAACTTTTGTGACTTGGCTTTCCTGTATTTTAGGAACCCCTGTAGCCATTGACATGAAACTTTTACAGGACATTAAACTGTATGTTTTGCGTCTACTGAACTACAATAATTGCATTTCAGCCACTGCTATCGGAAATACAATTTTATTAATTACATGGTTAAAATTTTGCATGCTTTTTTTGTACGTTATCCTAAATAATTTTCATTATACATAACATTATGTTCTTCTTTTAGTTTAGTAGACTCAAGATATATATGTTACTACTCCCTGAAAATTATTTCTGAGATTTAGGGAAAAATGCAACAGAAAATTTAAATTTTCAGGAACGGTTTCTAAAGTTTCAAAAGACTGTAACTCACTTAATATACGCTTAATTTTTTATTTTTAGTCACTCAGAAGCACCCTCCACCATACTATATATCATCCTGTTGATATTTTCCAAGTTTTTTCTTCTTTTCTTCTTTCTGGACTCCTTAGTGGCCAACTGTGCAGCATACTGTGCTTTATCAGTGCGGACCTTGTCCATCCGTTCAAGTTCTCTAATGCAGTTTGCTCCAGGATTAATTCCCATATGCTTTGCACTTTCACACTACCAATGTTGCGATCATTAAAAGTAATAACAGCATCACTGAACCCCCACTTTAGTGTCTTCATTCCAACAAAAATACTTTTTGGTAAGCGAGTCCATATAAGATTATTGAACGACTCATTGGGATTTTGAGTCTGAACATGTAGACACTTCTTCAGTAATTCAGGATTTGCCAGGTCTCTGTAAATAGGTTTTGCGGTATTCATGACTGCTGCTGGGAATGGAATGTTTATGACTGTATAAACTGTTTGAGTACTGGGCATTGCAGTTATTGCACCATGAATCAGGTCCAGGAGGGCAAAGGTGGTGTACTGGTTTTCCATCAGATGACAGTCTGTGGAAGAAGGTAGCCCATACTGCCTGCTTCATTTCCAACAAATCCTCCGTATTATTTCTAATGGCCATCCCATAACACTGCTGTAGTTCATCAATCATTTTGTCTGTCAGCCTGCCCCTTATGGTTTTACCACCAGAAAGTTTCTTGTCTCTCAAACTTTGTTTCAACTCCCTCAACATGGTGCCCATCCTCTTCTGGACATGACCAATATAAACACGTAATTTAATCTTTATAACACAGCAATCCACAGCCTTCTATATAAAAAATTATCGACTTTATTAGATCTTGAAGTAACGCACGTAAAAATTTTAACATTTTCATATGGTGTATATATTTCAAAAATAAAATAAAATACTTCCCATGTGAGTTTATAAGATATACAGGGTGAGTCACCTAACATTACCGCTGGATATATTTCGTAAACCACATCAAATACTGACGAATCGACTCCATAGACCGAACGTGAGGAGAGGGGCTGATGTAATTGGTTAATACAAACCATAAAAAATGCACGGAAGAATGTTTTTTAACACAAACCTACGTTTTCTTTAAATGGAACCCCATTAGTTTTGTTAGCACATCTGAACATATAAACGAATACGTAATCAGTGCCGTTTGTTGCATTGTAAAATGTTAATTACATCCGGAGATATTGTATCCTTAAGTTGACGCTTGAGTACCACTCCTCCGCTGTTCGAACGTGTGTATCGGAGAGCACCGATTTACGTAGGGATCCAAAGGGAACGGTGATGGACCTTAGGTACAGAAGAGACTGGAACAGCACATTACGTCCATATGCTAACACCCTTTTATTGGTCTTTTTCACTGACGTACATATACATTACCATGAGGGGTGAGGTACACGTACACACGTGGTTTCCGTTTTCAGTTACGGAGTGGAATACAGTGTGTCCCGACATGTCAGGCCAATAGATGTTCAATGTGGTGGCCATCATTTGCTGCACACAATTGCAATCTCTGGCGTAATGAATGTCGTACACGCCGCAGTACATCTGGTGTAATGTCGCCGCAGGCTGTCACAATACGTTGTTTCATATCCTCTGTGGTTGTAGGCACATCACGGTACACATTCTCCTTTAACGTACCCCACAGAAAGAAGTCCAGAGGTGTAAGATCAGGAGAACGGGCTGGCCAATTTATGCGTCCTCCACGTCCTTTGAAACGCCCGTCGAACATCCTGTCAAGGGTCAGCCTGGTGTTAATTGCGGAATGTGCAGTTGCACCATCATGCTGATACCACATACGTCTACGCGTATCCGGTGGGACATTTTCGAGCAACGTTGGCAGATCATTCTGTAGAAACGTGATGTATGTTGCAGCTATTTTCGCCCCTGCAATGAAATGAGGACCAATGAGGTAGTCGCCAATGATTCCGCACCATACATTTACAGTCCACGGTCGCTGTCGCTCTGCCTGTCTGAGCCAGCGAGGATTGTCCACGGACCAGTAATGCATGTTCCGTAGATTCACTGCCCCGTGGTTTGTGAAACCCGCTTCATCGGTAAACAGGTAGAACTGCAACGCATTCTCTGTTAATGCCCATTGACAGAATTGCACTCGTTGATTAAAGTCATCACCATGTAATTGCTTATGTAGCGACACATGAAACGGGTAAAAGCGGTGACGATGCAGTATGCGCATGACACTACTTTGACTCAGTCCACCGGCTCTCGCAATGTCCCGTGTACTCAAGTGTGAGTTCATGGCAACAGCAGCTAACACACCAACTGCACCCGCTTCTCCTGTGACGGGTCTGTTACGGACCCGTTTGCGTGCTACGACCATACCTGTTGCATACAGTTGGCGGTAGATGTTTTGCAATGTGCGGCACGTTGGATGCTCTCTGTCCGGGTAGCGTTCTGCATACACCCTGCACGCTTCAGCTGCATTTCGTCGACACTCGCCATAGATGAGTATCATCTCCGCCTTTTCAGAGTTCGAATACACCATGGTCACAGTTCCTACAACACTACACTATCACAGACGTCTGGTAACACGGTGTACTACAGTTGGTCTGCGTGCGGAGGCGAATGCAGAATAACAATAGCAGCAAGTGCTACATGCGGACACTGCGACAGCTAGACCAAACCACAACAGTGCACTACAGCCACACTCGTAAACACGGTCGTCATCGTAAACATGTCCCTGCAGATGCTGCTCACCGACCGTGGCCCGTGTTTGTTACAACACGCAACTGAACGTAGGAGGTTTCAAGCATCAACTTTAGATTACAATATCTCTGGATGTATTTAACATTTTACAATGCAACAAACGGCACTGATTACGTATTTGTTTATATGTTCAGATGTGCCTACAAAACTAACGTGGTTCCATTTAAAAAAACGTAGGTTTGTGTTAAAAAACATACTTCCATGCACTTTTGTATGGTTTGCCTCAAACAATTACACTAGCCCCTCTCCTCACGTTCGGTCTGTGGAATCGGTTCGTCAGTATTTGATGTGGTTTACGAAATATATCCATCGGTAACGTTAGGTGACTCACCCTGTATATTATTTATTATTTTCGATTATTCCCTTTTGAGAGAGCGATTGAACTTGAGTAGTCATGATTTCTTATTCTTTCTTCGTTCTAACCAAATTCTTTCCTACGTTCACTGTGTTCTCTCTTGCGTTCTTCCGACCATCTTTTTCCCGTTCTGTTCTCCGTATGTTCCTGTTTAAGTGTGTGTTTCTGTGTGATGTTTCTAAACTGTTGTCTTGTGCAATCCCCAGTTCTTTAATGTCTTCTGCTTCATTGATCCACTTTGTCTTGTTTTTGCTCTGGTTTACTATCTCAAATATTTGTCTTGTGATCCTGCTTTTATTCATCCTGCTAATATGTCCATAAAATTTCATCCTTCTCTTTCTAATGGTGTCTGTTATTGTAAATCTCTCTAGTTGGCCTCTTCATCCAAATTCGTTCCCGAAACACTGGTCCATATATTTTCCTCATAATTTTTCTTTCCTGCTTTTCAGCCTCTCTGATTTTAGTATGACCGTGAATCACTGTAGTTCCTGCAGTATAAAGTGCTTCTGGCAGGACTACTGTGTTGTAATGCCTTAGTTTCGCACTGACAGACATAGATTTCTTATTATAGTGATTCCAAGTGAGTTTATATGCTTTTTGTAATCTGGAGATTCTATCTTTATTGGCTATTGAGTTCAGTCTTGATGGTTGGATTATCTCTCCCAGATATCTGAAGTGGGCAACTTGTGCCACTTTCCCGTATTGAGTAGTAATGGGGAGATTATCTATGGGTTTGTTTTCCGTGTACTATGTTTTCCCGTAGGAGATTTATATATCTGTAAGACATTTTTATTTGGAAAACTGCAAATTTTATAATGAGATAAAAATCCGAAAATGTGAAAAAAAATTTTTTTCCTTTGTAACTCCCCTTAAGGGATGCATTTTGGAGCTCATGTTTACTAGACTTTTTTTCTTCTTTTTGTCCACACTATCACCTCTGAAAGTATGTCGGTGTAGTTCTGGTCCTCCCTGTATTTGGGTGATACGGTATTTTTGTCATCCGGGATTCAGCACAACAAAACTCAGAAGAATAATCCATCTGCATTGTTGTATTATCATACGTACATGTCTACTATGTGATTATTTTTTAAATTCCGCCTAATTATGGCGAGGAGCTTTGACTCGTGTAGTAGATGTTGATGTGACTGGAGCCTGAAGTCAGGATGCGTGTGTTCGGTGCAGGTGTTCTACTCGTTCGGGGCGGGCCCGCTGCCGTGGATGGCGCTGGGCGAGGTGTTCGCGCCCGAGGTGAAGGGCGTCGCCATCTCGCTGGTGGGCGTCTTCGTGGGGCTCATGGTGTTCCTCTTCGTGAAGGTGTTCCCCCTGGCGGCAGCCGCGCTGGGCGACCACGTCGTCTTCTGGGCGGAGGCCGCGTTCGCCGCCTTGGGGGCCGTCTTTGTCTTGGTCGTCGTGCCCGAGACCAAGGGCAAGTCGCTCCTCCAGATCACGCAGGAGATGGGCCACAGCTCCTCCCAGCATCCGATCGCGGCGAGCGACAGTCCGAGCACAGATCTGAAATGAAGTTACCTGCACGTACATGTACTCTCAGCACGCCACTGTCCAGCGCCTGCTGGAGGGTACTTCACAGCAGTATTAACGTTTTCCGGTCTTCTTCATTTCGTGTTTTGTGAGATGGGAAAACGATTGTTTGTATACCTCTATAGGCGCTCTACTCTTCCGTATATGAGGTGCGCCCAGAAACTAAGTTTAGTTTTTGTAATAAAAACTTGTGTAGATACAGAAAAACTACTTATTGAAAAAACTATCTTCCTACATAGTTCCCACCATTTTGTAGGCCCGTGTCGTACTGTGGCACTTTTTGTAGGCCTTCCTCATAGGCCATTGTCGCCTGTGTTGTCTTTTTTTTTTTTTGTCATCTGTCTACTGACTGGTTTGATGCGGCCCGCCACGAATTCCTTTCCTGTGCTAACCTCTTCATCTCAGAGTAGCACTTGCAACCTACGTCCTCAATTATTTGCTTGACATATTCCAATCCCAGTCTTCCTCTACAGTTTTTGCCCTCTACAGCTCTCTCTAGTACCATGGAAGTCATTCCCTCATGTCTTAGCAGATGTCCTATCATCCTGTCCCTTCTCCTTATCAGTTTTTTCCACATATTCCTTTCCTCTCCAATTCTGCGTAGAACCTCCTCATGCCTTACCTTATCAGTCCACCTAATTTTCAACATTCGTCTATAGCACCACATCTCAAATGCTTCGATTCTCTTCTGTTCCGGTTTTCCCACAGTCCATGTTTCACTACCATACAATGCTGTACTCCAGACGTACATCCTCAGAAATTTCTTCCTCAAATTAAGGCCGGTATTTGATATTAGTAGACTTCTCTTGGCCAGAAATGACTTTTTTACCATAGCGAGTCTGCTTTTGATGTCCTCCTTGCAGCGTCCGTCATTGGTTATTTTACTGCCTAGGTAGCAGAATTCCTTAACTTCATTGACTTCGTGACCATCAATCCTGATGTTAAGTTTCTCGCTGTTCTCATTTCTACTACTTCTCATTACCTTCGTCTTTCTACGATTTACTCTCAAACCATACTGTGTACTCATTAGACTGTTCATTCCGTTCAGCAGATCATTTAATTCTTCTTCACTTTCACTCAGGATAGCAATGTCATCAGCGAATCGTATCATTGATATCCTTTCACCCTGTATTTTACTTCCACTTCTGAACCTTTCTTTTATTTCCATCATTGCTTCCTCGATGTACAGATTGAAGAGTAGGGGCGAAAGGCAACAGCCTTGTCTTACACCCTTCTTAATACGAGCACTTCGTTCTTGATCGTCCACTCTTATTATTCCCTCTTGGTTGTTGTACATATTGTATATGACCCGTCTCTCCCTATAGCTTACCCCTACTTTTTTCAGAATCTCGAACAGCTTGCACCATTTTATATTGTCGAACGCTTTTTCCTGGTCGACAAATCCTATGAAAGTGTCTTGATTTTTCTTTAGCCTTGCTTCCATTATTAGCCGTAACGTCAGAATTGCCTCTCTCGTCCCTTTACTTTTCCTAAAGCCAAACTGATCGTCACCTAGCGCATTCCCAATTTTCTTTTCCATTCTTCTGTATATTATTCATGTAAGCAGCTTCGATGCATGAGCTGTTAAGCTGATTGTGCGATAATTCTCGCACTTGTCAGCTCTTGCTGTCTTCGGAATTGTGTGGATGATGCTTTTCCGAAAGTCAGATGGTATGTCGCCCGACTCATATATTCTACACACCAACGTGAATAGTCGTTTTGTTGCCACTTCCCCCAATGATTTTACAAATTCTGATGGAATGTTATCTATCCCTTCTGCCTTATTTGACCGTAAGTCCTCCAACGCTCTTTTAAATTCCGATTCTAATACTGGATCCCCTATCTCCTCTAAATCGACTCCTGTTTCTTCTTCTATCACATCAGACAAATCTTCACCCTCATAGAGGCTTTCAATGTATTCTTTCCACCTATCTGCTCTCTCCTCTGCATTTAACAGTGGAATTCCCGTTGCACTCTTAATGTTACCACCGTTTCTTTTAATGTCGCCAAAGGTCGTTTTGACTTTCCTGTATGCTGAGTCTGTCCTTCCGACAATCATATCTTTTTCGATGTCTTCACATTTTTCCTGCAGCCATTTCGTCTTAGCTTCCCTGCACTTCCTATTTATTTCATTCCTCAGCGATTTGTATTTCTGTGTTCCTGATTTTCCCGGAACATGTTTGTACTTCCTCCTTCCATCAATCAACTGAAGTATTTCTTCTGTTACCCATGGTTTCTTCGCAGCTACCTTCTTTGTACCTATGTTTTCCTTCCCAACTTCTGTGATGGCCCTTTTGAGAGATGTCCATTCCTCTTCAACTGTACTGCCTACTGCGCTATTCCTTATTGCTGTATCTATGGCGTTAGAGAACTTCAAACGTATCTCGTCATTCCTTAGTACTTCCGTATCCCACTTGTTTGCGTATTGATTCTTCCTGACTAATGTCTTGAACTTCAGCCTACTCTTCATCACTACTATATTGTGATCTGAGTCTATATCTGCTCCTGGGTACGCCTTACAATCCAGTATCTGATTTCGGAATCTCTGTCTGACCATGATGTAATCTAATTGAAATCTTCCCGTATCTCCTGGCCTTTTCCAAGTATACCTCCTCCTCTTGTGATTCTTGAACAGGGTATTCGCTATTACTAGCTGAAACTTGTTACAGAACTAAATTAGTCCTTCTCCTATTTCATTCCTTGCCCCAAGCCCATATTCTCCTGTAACCTTTTCTTCTACTCCTTCCCCTACCACTGCATTCCAGTCGCCCATGACTATTAGATTTTCGTCCCCCTTTACATATTGCATTACCCTTTCAATATCCTCATACACTTTCTCTATCTGTTCATCTTCAGCTTGCGACGTCGGCATGTATACCTGAACTACCGTTGTCGGTGTTGGTCTGCTGTCGATTCTAATTAGAACAACCCGGTCACTGAACTGTTCACAGTATCACACCCTCTGCCCTACCTTCCTATTCATAACGAATCCGTGCGGTAGCGATCTCGCTTCCCACACCCGGGTTCCCGGGTTCGATTCCCGGCGGGAATGTCGTGATGACTGGGCGTTGTGTGCTGTCCTTAGGTTAGTTAGGTTTAAGTAGTTCTAAGTTCTAGGGGACTGATGACCATAGATGTTAAGTCCCATAGTGCTCAGAGCCATTTGAACCATAACGAATCCTACACCTGTTATACCATTTTCTGCTGCTGTTGTTATTACCCGATACTCATCTGACCAGAAATCCTTATCTTCCTTCCACTTCACTTCACTGACCCCTACTATATCTAGATTGAGCCTTTGCATTTCCCTTTTCAGATTTTCTAGTTTCCCTACCACGATCAAGCTTCTGACATTCCACGCCCCGACTCGTAGAACGTTATCCTTTCGTTGATTATTCAATCTTTTTCTCATGGTAACCTCCCCCTTGGCAGTCCCCTCCCGGAGATCCGAATGGGGGACTACTCCCGAATCATTTGCCAATGGGGAGATCATCATGATACTTCTACAATTACAGGCCACATGTCCTGTGGATACACGTTACGTGTCTTTAATGCAGTGGTTTCCATTTCCTTCTGCATCCTCATGTCATTGATCATTGCTGATTCTTCCGCCTTTAGGGGCAATTTCCCACCCCTAGGACAAGAGAGCGCCCTGGACCTCTATCCGCTCCTCCGCCCTCTTTGACAAGGCCGTTGGCAGAATGAGGCTGACTTCTTATGCCGGAAGTCTTCGGCCGCCAATGCTGATTATTTATCAAAATTTAGGCAGTGGCGGGGATCGAACCCGGGACTGAAGACGTTTTGATTACGAATCAAAGACGCTACCCTTAGATCACGGGTACACCCAGACCAGTTGTTAACATGGTCTCTTTTATCTCGCCGCTGTTATGAAAATGCTGAAACTTGTTAGGATAAAAAAATCTATTAAATCTGAGCAAGGAAGGGAAATAAGTCAGTCAAAAACTGAGAATTTCAGGAGATTTCTCAAACACATGAACTGGTTAGGTGATTACAACACATCTGACTCAAATGGAAAACACAAAGAATTAATTAATAATGTTACTTCCATATTTGAAATTTCATTTTCCCTAAAGGTAACTCCATGAACCATGCACCTTGGCGTTGGTGGGGAGGATTGCGTGCCTCAGCGATACAGATGGCCGTACCGTAGGTGCAACCACAACAGAGGTGTATCTGTTGAGAGGCCAGACAAACGTGTGGTTCCTGAAGAGGGGCAGCAGCCTTTTCAGTAGTTGCAGGGGCAACAGTCTGGATGGTTGACTGATCTGGCCTTGTAACACTAACCATAACGGTCTTGCTCTGCTGGTACTGCGAACGGCTGAAAGCAAGGGGAAACTACAGCCGTAATTTTTCCCGAGGGCATGCAGCTTTACGGTATGATTAAATGATGATGGCGTCCTCTTGGTAAAATATTCCGGAGGTAAAATAGTCCCCCATTCCGATCTCCGGGCGGGGACTACTCAAGAGGAAGTCGTTATCAGGAGAAAGAAAACTGGCGTTCTGCGGATCGGAGCGTGGAATGTCAGATCCCTTAATCGGGCAGGTACGTTAGAAAACTTAAAAAGGGAAATGGATAGGTTAAAGTTAGATATAGTGGGAATTAGTGAAGTTCGGTGGCGTGAGGAACAAGACTTTTGGTCAGGTAAATACAGGGTTATAAATACAAAATCAAATAGGGGTAATGCAGGAGTAGGTTTAATAATGAATAAAAAGATAGGACTGCGGGTAAGCTACTACAAACAGCATAGTGAACGCATTATTGTGGCCAAGACAGACACGAAGCCCACACCTAATACAGTAGTACAAGTTTATATGCCAACTAGCTCTGCAGATGATGAAGAAATTGATGAAATGAATGATGAGATAAAATAAATTATTCAGGTAGTGAAGGGAGGCGAAAATTTAATAGTCATGGGTGACTGGAATTCGACAGTAGGAAAAGGGAGAGAAGGAAACATAGCAGATGAATATGGATTGGGGGAAAGAAATGAAAGACGAAGCCGTCTGTTAGAATTTTGCACAGAGCATAACTTAATCATAGCTAACACTTGGTTCAAGAACCATAAAAGAAGATTGTACACATAGAAGAATCCTGGAAATACTAGAAGGTATCAGATAGATTATATAATGGTAAGACAGAGATTTAGGAACCAGGTATTAAATTGTAAGACATTTCCAGGGGCAGATGTGGACTCTGAACACAATCTATTGGTTACGAACTGTAGATTAAAACTGAAGAAACTGCAAAAAGGTGGGGATTTTAGGAGATGGGATCTGGATAAACTGAAAGAACCAGAGGTTGTAAAGAGTTTCAGGGAGAGGATAAGGGAACAATTGACAAGAATGGGGGAAAGAAATACAGTAGAAGAAGAATTGGTAGCTTTGAGGAATGAAATAGTGAAGGCAGCAGAGGATCAAGTAGGTAAACAGACGAGGGCTAGTAGAAATCCTTGGTAACAGAAGAGATACTGAATTTGATGAAAGGAGATAATACAAAAATGCAGTAAGTGAAGCAGGAAAAAAGGAATACAAACGTCTCAAAAATGAGATCGACAGGAAGTGCAAAATGGCTAAACAGGTATGGCTAGAGGACAAATGTAAGGATGTAGAGGCTTATCTCACTAGGGGTAAGATAGATACTGCCTTCAGGAAAATTAAAGAGACCTTTGGAGAAAAGAGAACCACTTGTATGAATATCCAGAGCTCAGATGGAAACCCCGTTGTAAGCAAAGAAGGGAAAGCAGAAAGGTGGAAGGAGTATATAGATGGTCTATACAAGGGTGATGTTATTGAGGACAATATAATGGAAATGGAAGACGAGGTAGATGAAGATGAAGATGAAATGGGAGATATGATACTGCGTGAAGAGTTTGACAGAGCACTGAAAGACCTGAGTCGAAACAAGACCCTGGGAGTAGGCAACTACTGACGGCCTTGGGAGAGCCAGTCCTGACATCTGGTGAGGAAGATGTATGAGACAGGCGAAATACCCTCAGACTTCAAGAAGAATATAATAATTCCAATCCCAAAGAAAGTAGGTGCTAACAGATGTGAAAATTACCGAACAATCAGTTTAGTAAGTCACGGATTCAAAATACTAACGGGAATTCTTTACAGACGAATGGAAAAACTGATAGAAGCCGACCTCGGGGAAGATCAGTTTGGATTCCGTAGAAATACTGGAACATGTGAGGCAATACTGACCCTACGACTTATCTTAGAAGCTAGATTAAGGAAAGGCAAACCTACGTTTCTAGTATTTGTAGACTTAGAGAAAGCTTTTGACAATGTTGACTGGAATACTCTCTTTCAAATTCTAAAGGTGGCAGGGATAAAATACAGGGAAAGTACAGAAACTAGATGGCAGTTATACGAGTCGAGGGACATGAAAGGGAAGCAGCGGTTGGGAAGGGAGTGAGACAGGGTTGTAGCATTTCCCCGATGTTATTCAATCTGTATATTGAGCAAGCAGTAAAGGAAACAAAAGAAAAATTCGGAGTAGGTATTAAAATCCATGGAGAAGAAATAAAAACTTTGAGGTTCGCCAACGACATTGTAATTCCGTCAGAGACAGCAAAGGACTTGGAAGAGCAGTTGAACCGAATGGACAGTGTCTTGAAAGGAGGATATAAGATGAACATCAACAAAAGCAAAACGAGGATAATGTAATGTAGTCAAATTAAATCGGGTGATGCTGAGGGAATTAGATTAGGAAATGAGACACTTAAAGTAGTAAAGGAATTTTGCTATTTGGGGAGCAAATAACTGATTATGGTCGAAGTAGAGAGGATATAAAATGTACACTGGTCATGGCAAGAAAAGCGTTTGTGAAGAAGAGAAATTTGTTAACATCGAGTGTAGATTTAAGTATCGGGAAGTCGTTTCTAAAAGTACTTGTATGGAGTGTAGCCATGTGTGGAAGTGAAACATGGACGATAAATAGTTTAGACAAGAAGAGAATAGAAGCTTTCGAAATGTGGTGCAACAGAAGAATGCTGAAGTTTAGATGGGTAGATCACATAACTAATGAGGAGGTATTGAATAGAATTGGGGCACAATTTGAGAAGAAGAAGGGACCGGTTGGTAGGGCATGTTCTGAGGCATCGGGGGATCACAAATTTAGCATTGGAGGGCAGCGTGGAGGGTAAAAATCGTAGAGGGAGACCAAGAGATGAATCCACTAAGCAGATTTAGAAGGATTTAGGTTGCAGTAAGTACTGGGAGATGAAGAAGCTTGCATCAAACCAGTCTCAGGACTGAAGACCACAACAACAACAAAGGTAACTCAAATCAAAGTCTAAAAATAAACCATGGGCTACACAATGAATAAAGATATCATGTGGGGCAAAAAGGAAACTGTATTTACTACCTAGGAACATCTCTGATGTTAGCATTGTAATGCATTGCAAGGGATATTGCAAAATATTGAAGCAAGTAATTCAGAAATCTAAGCAATTTTATTATGAAAGAAGGTAATTACAGTAGGCAACAAAATAAAAACTATATGGGATGTAATGAAGACAGATGGGATCAGAAAGGAAGAGGAACAGATGGTTCTAAAAATAAATGAGACATTGGTAACAAGTGCATGTAGTATTTCAAACCTGTTAAACAAGTGTTTTGTTTCTGTTACTGATAGTGTGGGGTTATTTGGTTCAGTAATCAGTGGAATTGAATATCTGAGACCAGTCTTTACAAATAACTGCAATAAAATGGAAATGACACTAGCATCTTCCAAGCAAGTAGCAGCCATCGTAAAATCCTTAAAATCAAAATATTCTATTGGTTATGATAACATATCAATGAAGTTAATCAAGCGTGCTCATGTGAGTTGAGTTTTATCTTGTCAATCTCTAGTCAGGGAAACATATCCAGACTAGCTAAAATATACTTAAATCCCAGCACTTCACATGAAGCGGAATAAAGAGTTACTGTCAAACTATCAACAAATTTCTCTTTTTCTGGCTTTTCCAAAAATATTTGAAAAGATTTTGTTTAAGTGTTTTCTTAAGCATCTGACAGCAACTAATACAACATCCAAGTCATAGTTTTAGTTCCTTAAGGCTATTTGCACATACAGTGATAACGTGCTTAATTCATTAGATAACAAATTAGATGCTACTGGCATTTTCTGTGACCTATCAAAAGCCTTTGACTGGGCGAATCACAGCATTCTCTTAAGTAAATTAGAATATTATGGTGTCACTAGCAGTGCAACAAAATGGCTTGAGTCTTATGAAATTAATGGGAAATAAAGGGTGTCATAGTGAAATACCTGTAGAGTAAGCAATCAGTGTTTATCTGACTGGGAGTTACCTACACATGGTGTTCCTCAAGGTTCCATCTTGGGTCTGTAACTTTTTCTTGTGTACATTAATGACCTCTCGTCTGTCTCATTGCCAGATGCTAAGTTTGTTTTGTTTGCAGATGATACAAACATTGCAATAAATAGTCAAGTATAGATTCAGAAATGGCTGCTAATAAAATTTTCATTGCCATCAACAAATGGTTTAAGCCAAATTTATTGTCATCAGACTTTGAAATAACCCATTATAGATAGTTCAGAACCTATAAGAGATTTTCTTCCAGCATGAGTATAACATATGAAGACATGCAGATCGAAGAGGTTGACAGTGTTCAGTTTCTGGTATTACAAGTCGATAATAAATTCAGTTGGGAAGGTCATGACACAGAACTGCTGAAGTGCTTAAAGAAGTCTGTATTTGCAATGCGAATGATGTCAGATGTAGAATAGATAAATATATTAAAAAACTTGCATAGTTTGCTTCCTTTTAGTCCGTTATGTCTTATGGGATTATATTCCAGGGTAACTTCTCAAGCTGAGCAAAAGCTTTTAGACTGCAAAAGCTTGCAATAAGACTCATTTGCGGCATGAATTTAAGAACATCATATACAATACTCTAACGACTGCCTCGTAGTATACTAAAGAAATTTGGCACAAATAATATAACTGTGTTTCTAACCAATAGTTCAACATTTATATCAATACTAGGAATAAGAACAATCTACATAAAGACCTAAAATCACTTACTTTGGTCCAAAAAGGGGTCCAGTATTCAGGAGCACACTTTTTCAATAAATTTCCAGCAACCATTAAAAACTTGGTTTCAGATAAAGTACATTTTAAACTGAGTTTGAAAGACTTTTTGAATGACAACTCCTTTTACTCTATAGGTGAATATTGTAACAAGGACTGTTACGCCAACTTAAGTAAAAACGTCTGTTGGATTTCAGTTTTGACACTACTTTGCCACGACTGTCAAGATTAGGTATTTTGTGTATGATAAATTTATTAATAGTGCATAACTATATTTCATTCTGACAGTGTATTAATTTTGTAATTACTAGCAGTGCCAGTTTTCTGTAGTATATTCACATATTTTGACAATGTCGTGACAGATGAACAGAGAAGTGAGTATTACATTCAAATGTTTTTATGTTATACTTTTGACGTTTTCCACACCACGAGAATCATCTCATTTTCTGGGCTACCGAACGGAAAGTGAATCTAATCTAATCTACTCTAAAATCAGAGACTTTAATGATTGGCGAATCTTTTAGCTAAGTTGCAATCATTCTACAAACACCAAAATTGCACGACGTACAGTCTGACTAAAGGAAATCTCCTAAACAGACAATAATCCAAAAAATACGTGATTATTATGTCCAATGAGGTAGGACATTGCAGCAGCATTGCTAAAAAGCGCTACATGAATTGACAAAACCGCCTTTAACTGTTATAAAGTCTTTGATAAAGTCTCTACGTTTGCAGCCCGCGAGGATGCCAGCAAGACCGTCGTTCGTGGAGACAGAAGGTAGAGTGTGTCTAAACAGAAAATCTAACCTCTCTCTCTAGTTTTGGAAAAGTTCCAAGTCATCCACCAATGATGGCAATGATTCTGAGCACCATCCAATCTTTTGCCAAGATTTGTCGAGATTTCACCCACCTTCTCCATGAAATTTCAAGATTTTGACAGAGCGCCACCAAAAGTGACACTTTTTGTTTATTTTAAGGATGGGAGTGCAGGCAGAAGCTAACCATCTTTCTAGCCACATTTCAGAGCAGCCGTTGAGACGCTGTGTTTTGCAGATCCCATGGAAAAATTCAACCCCCGATCTCTTTTAAGTAAAGGAGACATTCTTGCATATAGGCGTAGTACCATTGCAAGAGTGCTTTCTAGCTACCCAGTGCATCACCTCCTATGGCGTTTACATGGCCAGCACCGATTTAGGGGAAGCACGAGGCTGGAGGCTGCATCGGCCCTGAGGGCTACTTAAAGCTATACTTTAATGGCTGTGGCGAACGTCAAATGCTTGCCCCCTTCCGCCATCTCTCTCTGGTAAGTTTCTGTGCCAAATAAACGCAAAAAAAAAACAGTTTCTCACAAGCAAAAGTTTACAGCTAATTCAGTTCCTAGCTTGACCGAGCGCAACATGTGGAATTAAATATGCATTTTGCAACTAGTAATACAAATTAAGAAAATGACCTCTAAGTTATCCATTCATCATCTTAATAGACATGGGGAGTGCCATAAGAGTATAAAAATATGAATAAAATATGTAGGACGCCGCTACTTGAATAATTAAACCCTCTTACAATACACACCCCTTGTTTATAAATGTCCGCAGGTGAAGTTGTGCCAGGGTTAAACAATGACACAAGTTCAGCAACGACGCTTTCTCTTACTATTTTGCTGGGATGTGGGAAATTTGATTTTATTTTTAGTGGAAATTTTTAAAGCTGAAAACTGATACCAAACTACATCGTAATTATCGTCACTCATGCTCAAAGTCAAGCCTCATCCATTCATTCAACTATGCTGCTAATTTATTTGCCAACATAATTAGAAAAGCAAAGTAATAGCGAGAAATTAACCTCATATAATCATTTTAGTAAACCATCTTTTAAACTCATTCATGCCAATATAATTTACATAAAAATAGTCTGCTTGGAAGCAAAACTTCGTCATTATTCACACTTGGAAGTATTGCTATCGTGGTCCCATTGACACAAGTGAAAACTTTACGGTAAACTGAACCCATTCATACCATTTGTTTTACAGAGATAATTCATTCATATACTTCACCGACTATTCTAAATACATGAAATATTACATTGTGGTATGACCACATAAAACACAAGCATAAAATGAGAACCATCATATAATTAAAACATAAATATTTTAGCATGAAACAAACTTTCCATGAGCACAAAAAACGAAAATAAAAATAAGGCAACCCATTATTTGAGTCAAATCGATATTCTTGGATGATGACATATGACACGAAATAACAATACGAATCCTACAGAGTAGTGTCAACACATTAAATTCACAGGATGAAACAAACCATGTTACAAAGGTTCTTATGTACTATGTTACAATCACGTTCATAACTTCAGATCAACTATACATAACTACAAAACATGTCACTGGTAAACAAAAGAAGGAATATCACAATAATGTGTCGTTTGCCAACACTTATCTACCTGTGAGGTAGCAAATTGAAAATCATTGACTCTTTTACAAGCAATAACATTTATTCTGTATTGACAACTACTATTACACAAAGATTAATGTCCCTGTAAAATGCAGACAGAGAAAACAAAACAATTATACGTAGAATAACACTAGTTTTGGGGTAATATACTGTTCAAGACACGCTAATACTTATTGGCACAGGCACACTGAGAACTTTCAATTGAGTTTTGCACACGATATAGCACTTGGTAAGACGGAAAACGCGCAGAAATCACGATCTCTGTTTTAGAGTTCAGGCAACGTTAATCAGTGGGCAGGCGTGACAGTTTCTGTGGCAATTTGAGGACCTTTACTCCTTCGATTATATGACCATGCATAGTTGATAAACCCAAACATGTCTGTGACTCATGGACACATTTCATGACGTGCCGTTTTGGTGGAGTCACAGTACAAGCATTAGGTGAGTTGTTATTTATTGGAATGTTCATTACTCACAGATACATGTTGCTAGGTTGTTACTAAAAAACAGTTTAAGTTTCATCATATAGCAAATTGTGAACTGGAGAAGTTCATTGCACTTGCTGTTTGCACCAAGTTTTACAGTTCAGTGCACATTGTCATTTAGACACACACACACACACACACGCACGCACACTGACCAGCCAGAATGTTATGACCACCGACCTAATATCGATATAAAGACGTCCAAGCGATAGCAGCTTCACCTGGCGAGGAACGACCGAGACGCAGACACACGCACAGTGCACATAGTATCTGTGACCGTGCTGTCCATGTATAGAATGGGGATGGCGCGAGATCTATCTGAGTTTGACCAAGAGCAGATTGTGATGGCCCGCAAGCTTGGCACAAGCATTTCTGAAACTGCACGACTTGTCGGGCGTTTGAGGAGTGCTGTGTTGTGTGCCGTGGCGAAAGCAAGGTGAAACCTCTTCCAGACGTCGTGGGGTTTTGCGGCCACCCCTCATTACAGATGTCAGACGTCGTAGGCTGGGTAGGCTGGTAAAACAAGGCAGGCACCGAACTGTCGGACTTTAATGCTGTACAGAGTGCAAGTGTGTCTGAAAACACACTGAACCGAACACTCCCAACGGTGGGCCTATTCCAAACAAAAATATGATATTTTAACTGGCTCTTTTCTTCCTGTTTGTATGACACTCAGTACGACCACGCTGCCCGAAGTCAAAAAAGTTGAAAAATAATCAAACTTTATACTGAAAGTGAAAAGTGGTCCAGCTGTCCCGGACCCACCCTCCGTCATTACGCGTGAGACACAAAATCGTCCATCCTGTACTAGCTAAACTGCACATTGTTAAGTTCGTCGTTGGTACTGCATTGTATTATATTGTGTGAAAGTATGTTACTAATCATGCTACAAAAATAATGTACTGCTGCAGAGTTAAAATAAAAAATCATACGATCGTAGGCTAGCACTAACTGCTCTAAGCAGCAAAGCCCAATAATGAATTATCTCTTACCACGTATGCCTTCATTCTGATTTCGTGTTGTTTTTGGTAGTTTCTTTTCATATATTTCTCTTGTTTCCTCTTTATCTCTTTATAGATGTTTCAATTTCCGGTTTCAGTTTATTTTATGTGCAATCAGTAGTACTTTGAGCGATCGATCGACGTAAAAAAAAAAAAAGAAAAAAGAAACAATTAGTAGAATGCAAACAATGACAATTACATACATTTTCATACAATACTGAGTTACTTAATAATTGTGCGAGAGGGGTCGCTTGTTGCTTCCACATCTGCCAACACAAATATTATAGAGTTTTGTTACCGGAATGAAGATTGGATCCCACATTGGTGTTGGGAACGACGCAATAGAGGATTGGCCCGATTGAATTTTAGGAAGTGTAATTTGCACGTCACGATCTGGTAGTCGCTCTTTGCTGTATGACTGATTTGAAAAGAAAACTCTGACTTCTTTTCTGAATGACTGCAGGTTCCTCACAAACATTAAGTGAGAGCGGATATTGCAAATTAGTAGTGAAACCACTCCAATGGTGAATCGATGCCACATCGAATTGTTACGTCTTCCCTGTCAGGGTTAAAGGGTTTCTGAGCACTATGGGACTTAACTACTGTGGTCATCAGTCCCCTAGAACTTAGAACTACTTAAACCTAACTAACCTAAGGACATCACACACATCCATGCCCGAGGCAGGATTCGAACCTGCGACCGTAGCCGTCGCGCGGTTCCAGACTGTAGCGCCTAGAACCGCTCGGCCACTCCGGCCGGCTTCCCTGTCAGAAGTGCTGAAAAATAAAATTCATAATACAATGTATAATTAAATGAACATGTGTACTGACCGAGCGGGGTGGCGCAGTGGTTAGACACTGGACTCGCATTCGGGAGGACGACGGTTCAATCCCGCGTCCGGCCATCCTGATTTAGGTTTTCCGTGATTTCCCTAAATCACTCCAGGCAAATGCCGGGATGGTTCCTCTGAAAGGGCACGGCCGACTTCCTTCCCCATCCTTCCCTAAACCGATGAGACCGATGACCACGCTGTCTGGTCTCCTTCCCCAAACCAACCAACCAACCAACCAACATGTGTACTGGTTAACTGATACTAAAACAGCAATTAAGTAAATCAGAATGACTTAGTATATTTTGAATTTACTTCAGCAACAGCTCACGACTTTTACATTTCAAAAGCTGAAGGCAGAAAGACAAGTGCGAGAGGCAGGCTTGTCCTAGTTGCTCTCAAAAAATTTGAAGGCTGTCCCATCTTTTGTCACACAGATAATACAAATATGAACATCGACTCTGTGGTTGAAATCTTTATACAAATGTTTTACACAAATCATAGTTGTTTTAGAAAAGTGGTATTACCCTATCCCGTCTTCGAGTCGCGTTGTCCCATTACGGTCTCTACTTTACAACTAGATCTCTTAATTAGTTACTCGATCTACCCACATAATTTTTAGCATTCTCCTGGAACACTACATTTCAGAAATTTGTACTACTTATCGTCCCCATTTCATTTGCGTATTAAGCTATACCGTCATCAAGAAGTACATTTTCTAATCGAAATATAACATTTGACGTTCGCATTGCAATTTGTTAGAACTCGATAAGTATATCTGAAGGAGAATTTAACATAACATTTTACAATACGAAATCAGTCATGTTTCCCATAAATTATAAACACAACGTGCCTGTTCTCTTCCCTACTGCCACAACGTCGACCTTACATGCTGGATTTCATCCACTTATGATAGGAAAATCACAGGGCTGTGTATCGGCCGAAAAAGCACGTCAACATAGAGCTATAGCCGTGATACACAGATTCGGTAGACAGCGTTAAAGGTCATTTATCATTCCATTAGGCAGCTTAAGTTTCTAGTTAAACACAGTTTCTGTACAATTATGAAGTCTGCAAATTAATGTCTCACATAAATAACGTAAAAGCCGTTACTTCTGGAAATTGTTACTTTCTCTGTTACATTTTACGATTAGCTACATACTACAACATCTTGTGAATAATATTCTGTTAGGCGTCTCTGAAGATCCTTCATTACTCGATGGCAACTGGGACTTAGGTACATTGTTATCTGCGTCTATGAAAGGAATATGAAAGTACAAATATTCAAATTACGTATAGAGAAGGTAAGAAATAATATACGACTTTCTCTGCCAGTTGAAATTGTAGGGATTCTCAATACCGTTTCAGGCGTCTGAGAGCTAACACATGTCTGCAGGTTAATCTGTGCATAATAGTAGAGATATCCGCTTTTTAACAGCACTGTACAATGTTATAACGTCTCATCTTTGCTCCGCAAACACTATAGGTGTATGAGGGTCACCTGTAATGAATGAAAGTATTCTAAATACGATACTTGTCCCTGTGGACCAAGAGAACTCGATAAACATCTTTATGCAAACTGACTTTCTTCATAAATTTTTGCCTGTGTTTATTGACTTTTAGTTTTGCTGTCCTTATGGATACCAAGTAAATTTACCCACGAACTTTTGACAAACAAATATACAAAACATCCACATGCTAGTTTTGGAGGTGCACAACATTTTATCCGTCATATGTATCTCTGTCCTTCACTCCTCTGCCAGGCCACAATGTGCGTTATTGCGTAAGCTTTTTGCCTGCCTAGTAACACCAGCTGCTCGTGTTCCCTCGCACGCTGTTAACTAAACTGACGTCTTCGCACCTCACTGCAAGGTGCCTTAGCACATTTAACTCCACTGCTCGTCGCACACAGATAAACCCAGCCTTTCGCGGCAAATTAGTGACGTCACGCAAATAAATTTCCGGAGCTGTGTGGGCAGTAGCAGCTCAATTTCATTTGACTTTCATATTATGTCTGCGATTGATACATTTTGCAAATAACATAATACAATGGTGTGCAAAATTAAAGCAACAAAAGGACATTTTGCAAGGTTGAGTTTAGTTTGCCACTAAACAGTAAGGTGATAGTAAAGTAGGAACAATGTAAACAATACAGAACGTAAGCAATTGCTAATTTGTTCTTCGATTTTTTTTCCAACTTGACAGATTTGCACACAGATTCCCACAACTGATTAATGTGCTGAGCATCGGATGTGACCGGTTCGCCCGGTTAGCCGAGCAGTCTAACGCACGGCTTTCCGGAGCGGGAAGGAGCGCCTGGTCCCCGGCACGAATCCGCTCGGCGGCTTTGTGTCGAGGTACGGTGAACCGGCCAGTCTGTGGATGGTTTTTAGGCGGTTTTCCATCTGCCTCGGCGAATACGGGCTGGTTCCCCTTATTCCGCCTCAGTTACACTGTGTCGGCGATTGCTGCGCAAACAAGTTCTCCACGTACGCGTACACCACCATTACTCTTTCACGCAAACACAGGGGTTACACTCGTCTGGTGTGAGACGTTCCCTGGGGGATCCACCGGGGGCCGAACCGCACAATAACCCTGGGTTCCGTGTGGGGCGGCGGAGGGGTGAAGTGGACTGCGGTAGACGTATTGCGGTTGTGGACCACTGCAGCCTCTCCGTCGTTTCTAGGAACCCAGTTAACATACAACATACAACGTGGGGTGTGACCACCTCCTGTAGCAATAAAGGCCTGACAACGACGAGTCACGCTGTGTACAATGTAATTAATCTCATGTTGTGGCAATAACGCCGATTCTTCCTGCAGAATTCCTCGCAGTCTGGGAGACGGAATGGTGGATGCTGACGTGATGCAAGCCGTCTCCATAGTGCATCACACACATTCTCTAGGGGATTCAAACTGGGAGAGCGAGCAGCCCATGCTCTATGAAGTCGACCATTATTGTCCATTAGTACGAAATCTGGGCGCACAGCAACTCGCAGCTACCGCACGTGAGGTCTCGAGATCTCGTCCCGATACCTGGCAGCAGTTAAACCTTGCCGATTCACCCGTACGATTTCATAAAGAACTATTCAAGTGGTCAGCATAAGGGATCCTTCTCGATATCGATCTCTTTCGACCATGTTTTGGTCCCAAAATGGTGTTCCACGTTTCCTCCAGATGCGAATTCGTCGAGACTCACTCTACAGACCAGTTCTGGACTCATCTGTGAAATGAACATTCGCCCACTCTTTGTCCGCCCAGGTGCCATGTTGGCGACTCCACTCTAGACGTTCCCTGCTGTGAAGACGCGGCAGAGGCGCACATACAGCAAGTATCGACAACAAAGGCCACTCTGCCGAAGCCTTCTGTACACAGTTTCCCCGGTACAACTCGTCCAGTCAATGCTGCGAGGTCAGATTCCAGTCGCTGTACACCGAGCGAGGTGGCGCAGTGGTTAGCACACTGGACTCGCATTCGGGAGGACGACGGTTCAATCCCGTCTCCGGCCATCCTGATTTAGGTTTTCCGTGATTTCCCTAAATCGTTTCAGGCAAATGCCGGGATGGTTCCATTGAAAGGGCACGGCCGATTTCCTTCCCAATCCTTCCCTAACCCGAGCTTGCGCTCCGTCTCTAATAACCTCGTTGTCAACGGGACGTTAAACACTAACCACCACCAGTCGCTGTACAGTACTAAGGCGGTACTGTTGTTCCATTACAGGCGAATAACGGTCTTCTCTTTCTGATGTCGCACACGGTCGGCCCTGTCCTGGTCTTTGGGTTGCAGTTTCGGTCTCTACTAACCGTCACCATATCCGAGAAACAACAGAACGTTTCACTTTCAGCCATCGGGCGACATCGGTTTTGCGACTGTCCTGCTTCCATTTCTCCTGCTCCTTCCGTCTGTAGAGTGTGTGGCCGGCGTCTTCTCTGTGCATTACTGCACCTTCTGTGACTGTGCCAACAGCAATTGGGGATGTGGGACTACCCGACAAATGACGTCATCGCCGGCGTGGTTTTCCGCTGACCGGAATGCCATCTTCCGTGCAGAACACGATCGTACGGACATCTACTGACAGCTGGTTTGATTATATCGTGACTTAGACATAGGACGGGGAAATAGTGGTTTGTTGCTTCAATTTTTCACACCAGTGTATTTCACCAAAAACTGAAGAAACACACCATACACACCATATTCAATAATATTTATTGTTTGCATTATCTCTTGTAAACCGGTATTTAATCGTAGTAATTTCGCTGCAAAATTTTGAGGTTTCCCTGTGATATCTGAGAAGCACTGCGGATGCAATTCCCGGATGCAAGTACTTGGCTGACTTAGCGGCCTGTAACTTTGTGTTTGTTAGACATGCGTACTGTTCCTCAACAGCAATCGTCAATGTTTGTCCATATACCAAAGTAAAATGTAAAATATAAAATGAAGCTCCGATTTTTGTAAAAGAATAACATTCAGAAGTCCATCTTCCTGATTACACAATGTTCCACCAATAAACTGTACACTTACACAATTCTTCGCTGCCCCCTCCCACACCTTCTGAAATGATACTTAATTGATGCCACACGTCATTTGAAGCCCATTCAAAGCATTGGATGCATAGTAGAAGAGTTCCGTAGTTATCCGAGCGGCGCTAATGTCGCTGCTCAGTGATTTGATGATTCCACCCCGGTAACACTAGGAGAATGTGTCATGTAGTACCATGACCGATATTAAGTGAACCAGTTGTGAAAAGAAATAAAGACCGCATTGGTGCTAATAAGTTGCCGATGAGTACCACAACTGGCAGAACGTCACGTGATGTATAGAATCAAGTACTGATAGCGGCAAACTTACGATCTTTTATGAATCTAGCGAATACAGAAGTGATCTTACCGACATACACCTGTCATTCGAAGCTTACTCTACATCTGATAATTTCACTTTCACGAATTATCAGGGCCGAAACCTTCTACAAAGTACTCAATAAACTTCTGATACCCTCACTGTTACAACAAATACCATCTATCTTTCTTTTCGGGTGATAATGCTTCTATTGACAAAGGGAAATCCACGACGGACACATTTGACGATACGGAAACGAAATAAAGCGGCTAGCCTCATGCCCTGATCTCAACCCAACTTAATATTTCTGATATAGACTCACCAACAAGAAACTACCCATCTCTAAGAAAAACACTACAAGCATCATTTAATACCGTGTAATTCCGACTCTGGGCTTGATAAACACCCAGATTCGGTTAGAAACGGAGTCCACAAGGGTGTGCAGGTACGTCGTGTCCAGGTTAAGCCACTCGCTGAGGATTTGGTGCCGCAGTTCAACGAAACTGGCGGGATACTGGTGTTGGCGTTGACGTCTTACCTGCTGTTCCAACATGTCCCACGAATTTTCTATGGGGTTCGAGTCCTGTGTTTTTACAAGCCAGTCGAGATGTAATTGGGTAGGGGAATGTTTGCGAAAACTAGTCACATATTCTTCCATCCCTACTAACTTTGCTGTTGTCGTCTTCATTTGCCTGTGTAAGCAATAGCCTTTTTCGAGAAGACCAAATGTTCTTCGCGTCCAGATCCCGTCACAACTTTCTTTCACTAACAGGTTGGAACGGACTTTCATTCACAGCCTGCAGCAATTCCTCTCAGGTTTCGAACCGCTTCTGATTCACAAGGTGTGAAACTCGTCAGCAGTGCTTCTCAGTCAGGATCTATACCCGTCCACAATTCCGATGTCGCGCTTCTTGGCCATTTGTGTTAAACCTCTGCTTATATACAAGCTGAACGTTCCACCGTGAAACATCAACAAATCCAGCAACTTCACACACCGTATGTTTAGCAAAAGTGACACAAAGCAGATTTCAGAGTAATTGACGGCTCAACACAACAGTTTTGTCTCAAATACAGACAGTGTTGAGGATCAGTGGACAAAGTTCAAAACCATCGTACAATATGCTTTAGATGAGTATGTGCCAAGCAAGATCGTAAGTGATGGAAAAGAACCACCGTGGTACAACAACCGAGTTAGAAAACTGCCGCGGAAGAAAAGAGAACTTCACAGCAAACATAAACATAGCCAAAGCCTTGCAGACAAACAAAAATTACGCGAAGCGAAATGTAGTGTGAGGAGGGCTATGCGAGAGGTGTTCAATGAATTCGAAAGTAAATCTCTATGTACTGACGTGGCAGAAAATCCTAAGAAATTTTGGTCTTATGTCAAAGCGGTAGGTGGATCGAAACAAATTGTCCAGACACTCTGTGACTAAAATGGCACTGAAACAGAGGATGACAGACTAAAGGCCGAAATACTAAATGTCTTTTTCCAAAGCTGTTTAACAGAGGAAGACTGCACTGTAGCTCCTTCTCTAGATTGTCGCACAGATGACAAAATGGTAGATATCGAAATAGACGACAGAGGGATAGAGAAACAATTAAAATCGCTCAAAAGAGGAAAGGCCGCTGTACCTGATGGGATACCACTTCGATTTTACACAGAGTATGCGAAGGAACTTGCCCCCCCCCCCCCTTCTTGCAGCGGTGTACCGTAGGTCTCTAGAAGAGCGTAGAGTTCCAAAGGATTGGAAAAGGACACAGGTCATCCCCGTTTTCAAGAAGGGACGTCGAAAAGATGTCCAGAACTATAGACCTATATCTCTAATGTCGATCAGTTGTAGAATTGCGGAACATGAATTATGTTCGAGTATAATGATTTTTCTGGAGCCTAGAAATCTACTCTGTAGGAATCAGCATGGGTTTCGAAAAAGACGATCGTGTGAAATCCAGCTCGCGCTATTCGTCCGCGAGACTCAGAGGGCCATAGACACGGGTTTCCAGGTAGATGCCGTGTTTCTTGACTTCCGCAAGGCGTTCGATACAGTTCCCACAGCCGTTTAATGAACAAAATAAGAGCATATGGACTATCAGACCAATTGTGTGATTGGATTGAAGAGTTCCTAGATAACAGAACGCAGCATGTCATTCTCAATGGAGAGAAGTCTTCCGAAGTAAGAGTGATTTCAGGTGTGCCGCAGGGGAGTGTCGTAGGACCGTTGCTATTCACAATATACACTCCTGGAAATTGAACAGAACCACAGGCACATAGACACAGGCAACAGAGCATGCACAATGTCGGCACTAGTACAGTGTATATCCACCTTTCGCAGCAATGCAGGCTGCTATTCTCCCATGGAGACGATCGTAGAGATGCTGGATGTAGTCCTGTGGAACGGCTTGCCATGCCATTTCCACCTGGCGCCTCAGTTGGACCAGCGTTCGTGCTGGACGTGCAGACCGCGTGAGACGACGCTTCATCCAGTCCCAAACATGCTCAATGGGGGACAGATCCGGAGATCTTGCTGGCCAGGGTAGTTGACTTACACCTTCTAGAGCACGTTGGGTGGCACGGGATACATGCGGACGTGCATTGTCCTGTTGGAACAGCAAGTTCCCTTGCCGGTCTAGGAATGGTAGAACGATGGGTTCGATGACGGTTTGGATGTACCGTGCACTATTCAGTGTCCCCTCGACGATCACCAGTGGTGTACGGCCAGTGTAGGAGATCGCTCCCCACACCATGATGCCGGGTGTTGGCCCTGTGTGCCTCGGTCGTATGCGGTCCTGATTGTGGCGCTCACCTGCACGGCGCCAAACACGCATACGACCATCATTGGCACCAAGGCAGAAGCGACTCTCATCGCTGAAGACGACACGTCTCCATTTGTCCCTCCAGTCACGCCTGTCGCGACACCACTGAAGGCGGGCTGCACGATGTTGGGGCGTGAGCGGAAGACGGCCTAACGGTGTGCGGGACCGTAGCCCAGCTTCATGGAGACGGTTGCGAATGGTCCTCGCCGATACCCCAGGAGCAACAGTGTCCCTAATTTGCTGGGAAGTGGCGGTGCGGTCCCCTACGGCACTGCGTAGGATCCTACGGTCTTGGCGTGCATCCGTGCGTCGCTGCGGTCCGGTCCCAGGTCGACGGGCACGTGCACCTTCCGCCGACCACTGGCGACAACATCGATGTACTGTGGAGACCTCACGCCCCACGTGTTGAGCAATTCGGCGGTACGTCCACCCGGCTTCCCGCATGCCCACTATACGCCCTCGCTCAAAGTCCGTCAACTGCACATACGGTTCACGTCCACGCTGTCGCGGCATGCTACCGGTGTTAAAGACTGCGATGGAGCTCCGTATGCCACGGCAAACTGGCTGACACTGACGGCGGCGGTGCACAAATGCTGCGCAGCTAGCGCCATTCGACGGCCAACACCGCGGTTCCTGGTGTGTCCGCTGTCCCGTGCGTGTGATCATTGCTTGTACAGCCCTCTCGCAGTGTCCGGAGCAAGTATGGTGGGTCTGACACACCGGTGTCAATGTGTTCTTTTTTCCATTTCCAGGAGTGTACGTAAATGACCTTGTGGATAACATCAAAAGTTCACCGAGGCTTTTTGCAAATGATGCTGTAGTATATCGCGAGATTGTAACAATGCAAAATTGTACTGAAATTCAGGAGGATCTGCAACGAATTGACGCATGGTGCAGGGAATGGCAATTGAATCTCAATGTAGACAAGTGTAATGTGCTGCGAATACACAGAAAGAAAGACCCTTAATGATTTAGCTACAATATAGCAGGTCAGCAACTGGAAGCAGTTAACTCCATAAATTATCTGGGAGTAGTCATTAGGAGTGATTTAAAATGAAATGATCATATAAAGTTGATCGTCGGTAAAGCAGATGCCTGAGATTCATTGGAAGGATGTTAAGGAAAAGCAATCCGAAAACAAAGGAAGTAGGTTACAGTACGCTTGTTCGTCCACTGCTTGAATTTTGCTCACCAGTGTGGGATCCGTAGTACCAGGTAGGATTGATAGAAGAGATGGAGAAGATCCAACGGAGAGCAGCGCGCTTCGTTACAGGATCGTTTAGTAATCGCGAAAGCGTTACGGAGATGATAAACTCCAGTGAAAGAGTCTGCAGGAGAGACGCTCAGTATAGCTCGGTACGGGCTTTTGTTGAAGTCTCGAGAACATACCTTTACCGAGGAGTCAGGCAGTATATTGTTCCCTCCTACGTATATCTCGCGGAGATACCACGAGGATAAAATCAGAGAGATTAGAGCCCACACAGAGGCATACCGACAATCTTTCTTTCCACGAACAATACGAGACTGGAATAGAAGAGAGAGCCGATAGAGGTACTCAAAGTATCAAATGGTTCAAATGGCTCTGAGCACTATGGGACTCAACTGCTGAGGTCATTAGTCCCCTAGAACTTAGAACTAGTTAAATCTAACTAACCTAAGGACATCACAAACATCCATGCCCGAGGCAGGATTCGAACCTGCGACCGTAGCGGTCTTGCGGCTCCAGACTGCAGCGCCTTTAACCGCACGGCCACTTCGGCCGGCGG
This sequence comes from Schistocerca nitens, assembly GCF_023898315.1. Lineage (NCBI taxonomy): Eukaryota > Metazoa > Arthropoda > Insecta > Orthoptera > Acrididae > Schistocerca > Schistocerca nitens. The sequence goes on from NC_064618.1 coordinate 500,670,693, forward strand.
TACTCAAAGTATCCTTCGCCACATACCGTCAGATGGCTTGCGGAGTATGGATGTAGATGTAGATGGAGATGGAGATAATGCTGTGTCCCAGACATAGAGTTTCAGAAATTTTTTGGTGAGTTGTTTGACTTTACACTAGTAAGCTATGAATAGTCGTTCACTTTGCTATCGATGGTTCGCCGGTAGAGACGTTTTGTTCGTTTTCGCTCACAGAGAGATGGTTAATATACATCAATTGTTGGGAGAAGTCGCTGTGGAAATGGCACGTTCGTAGGAGCGTGGTAAAGTGCGTGGTGGTAAAAGATTTATTTGGCAGTATTAAGTGATTAATTGTTGGTGCATGTAGCAGAAGAACGGAACAAAGGGATATGCTTCCGTATTTATTTTGAAAAAAAAAGGAAGAAAAAAAGCTCGTGGGAAGTGATTTATAATTCTAAATACCTTCCGTGCATTGAACTGTCAGTTAAAATACACGGATTAGTCGTGAAAGGATTCTGTCGTGTGATGTGCGCTGATCACTACCTTATAATTGTTATAGATGAAGTTGAATTCTGTGGTTATCGTGACGGGCAAAATATTATTATGCTCACGATAAATCAGTTGCGAGACCCGTATGCCGTGTCTGTGACATAGATTCTGATGTAGGTCAATACGAGTGTAAGTGAACAGCGCAGCCAAGTGAGGAAGCATTTCAAAATAGAACTCAAGTTCTACGAAAACTATGTTACTGTGAGTAGCCTTGTTGCCTTGTATTTGAATATTACAGCATTTATAGCATCGGTAGAGCCAGACGCAGCTCGCCATGAAACGGTAGGTCATGTTCGTTAAGCATTTTCTTCGCCTATCTCTACAGTGTAGAGTGATAACATTATTAACTGCCGTTTATCTTGGCGAGGTCACTTAGAAGCTCTTCTGTGGAAGAGACTTTATTCCGTCTGAATCCATTTATGTCTGATATCTTCCCTGACTCTCTTTGATATCGTATGGCTCACTTGTATGTATAGTTAACTCGTAAATGTTGTAAGTGGTAACAGCAGTAATATTTCACCAGCGAAGGGAAATTTCATCATTGGAAAGAAAAACCTGTCAACCATCTGACAAGTTGTAAGAGACTTCAGCAGATTCGGCCTTAGTACCAGGCACTTATGCTGTCTGTATAATCGAGAGAGCTTATCATATTTTGCCAGATAAGCTTCAAATGGCCGTATCAGCCTATCTCCGGTAATCGAGTGGGTCACTTACGTAAACAGATTTCGGTAGACCGATAACGTGAGCAGCTGAAATACGTGCGAACGCTCGTAATCAGGTTGGCGAAAGCCTATACAAGCACTGAGGAATCGTTGTAGCAGATTATGAACTGAGGGGGGTGTGGGTTACTTCTGACTAGTGTCCAAATGTATAAGCAGTCTTCCCTTTCTTAGATGTTGAATAACAGATTAAATTTTAATTTACTCTTTCGTAGATATGCACCGATACATTTCCCTGTCCGAGGACATTAGCTTTCATTGCTTGCAGTGGCTACCGACATGTGTCAGTTCGCGGACTCACTGTGTGATTCTGACGCATTCCTACGCCACACATTAGTAGGGAGTCGGATAGTCTGACGAGGAGCAAATATGTATCCACCAAGATGTTAAGAGATAACGACGTTGTACTTTTATCTTTGGAGTACTCTGAAGAACTGTGAATATATCGGACAGTGATTGAGGCTAGATGATACTAGAAACAAGTATTTCACGTTGATCTCCTGAGAGGTTTGCAGAGCCAATTTATGTTGAAGACGACCAAGTGAAGACTTGTAATCATAACGGTTCTGACGTTAGCGAAACTTGTCATGCCTCGTGACAGTCTTCTAGTTAACGATGTGACAACCATCTTAACTTTAGTTTAGGGGATCTCAATTATGGTTACGTTGTCAGACATGTGACTGAAATTAAGAATATTTATCAGGATTTTCTGCTACCGCTTTTGCATACAGAGAGGTGGTAAGGCTATGAAACCGATGTACAAGCCTTTAAACATTACAGAAACTCGATGCATGTTGTGTAGGCTGGTAGTTGACACGTAATAAAGAACTTGTAACATTTCACCTATAAAGTCATGAAAAGTTCTGAAATTGTTTTGGTTATAGAACTGGTAATGAATTATTAGACTAGGTCATGATCCTCAAACATCTACAGACAGACACTGGAACTGAAAGAAGATACCCCTATCTAGAAGCTAGTTTTCTGAACTATAAGTGAGAAGGTACTTTTATTCAACTATATACATGAGGCATCAACACGAGAGAAGACGGAACTAAACAATATTTTGAGCTGATTTTTAAATGAAATTTCAGAAGCCTCTGGGGATTGATAGAAATGATGCTAAAGGTACAGGAAAAAGAGAGAAGAGAGATTTGAGTTTAACGTCCCAATGAGGGAGCGACATCAGAGTAAGAACAAAAACTCTGACTGAGAAAGGACGAGGAAAGAGATCGATCGGCCAAGACAGGTTCAAAGACGTTTGCATTAAGATACAAGGAAAACCTAGACCTCTGTGGTCAGACCAGGAATATGCACAGACGACGAAGACAGTCTAGCCATTCCGTAGATTACAATGGGTCAAATGTTCTATCCTTGACAGTCAGTGGCAGATTCTGTAGGTTTTCAATAAAAAAAGCAAAGAAATTAATCAGTTCATGATGAAGCAGATTTGAGATAGAGAATCTGAAAAAAGTTAGAATAAAAGACGAGCGATATTCAGAATAAATTACTATTTTTGTGTTATGTACTTGCTAAACAGCAGCGTTAAAATTAAGCAAACACGAAGAGAACAGTGCAAGTTTGTTGTGGTTGTCGTTGCTGTTGATGGTCTTCAGTCCGAAGACTGGTTCCATGCAGTTCCCCATAGTAGCCTATTCGGTGTAGGTGACTTCATAATATTGCAGTCTTCATATGTTTAAGCCTGATTACTGTATTCAAGCATTTATCTCCCTCTGCAACTTTTACCCTCCACACTTCGTTCCATAACCAAACGATCGACTTCCTGATGCCACAGGCAGAACCCATCCCTTCTTTTTAGTCGAGTTGTACCACAAATTTCTTTCTTCCCCAATTCGATTCAGTTTCTCCCCATAAGTTACTCGATCTATCCATTTAATCAAATGGTTCGAATGGCTCTAAGCACTATGGCACTTAACTGCTGAGGTCATCAGTCCCCTAGAACTTAGAACTACTTAAACCTAACTAACCTAGGGACACCACACACATCCATGCCCGAGGCAGGATTCGAACCTGCGACCGTAGCGGTCGCGCGGTTCCAGACTGTAGCGCCTAGAACCGCTCGGCCACTCCGGCCGGCTCCATTTAATCTTCTGCTTTCTTCAGCAGAAGCACAATTCAAAATCTTGTATTCTCTTCATATCTGAACGGCTTATTGTCCACGTGTCATTTCCGTACAAGGCTACAATCCATGCAAACGTCTTCAAAAAATATTCCCTAACAATCAATATTATATTAGATGTTCACAATTTTCTCTTTCTCAGAAACGTTTTTCTTGCTGTTACCAGTCTGCATTCAACATCATTTCTACTTTGGCAATCGTCAGTTAATTTGCCGCCTAAATATCAAAATCCAACGAATGCTTTTGTGTCGCACTCCGTAATCTAGTTCTACCAGCAGCGCTTGATTTAATTCGAGAACAGTACAATATCATCAGCAAAAGGTGGTGGTAAGGATTTGCTTCTACGAGGGCGTGCTGAAAAATGATTTTACCGACTTTTTTTATTCCGTTCTCAATATCGGTAGATGTACTACATGTAAAGCACATAACTCGGACGGCTTTCGCGCTTCGATGGCGCAAGTTGCAACTCTCTGCCGCTAGAGGGCTCCGAATTGTAGCGCGTAACACGGCGGTGTGGAAAGTGACTGTCGGTGTACGAGAAGCAGCGTTCTGTAATAGTGTGTCACAGTCGTCTAATTGAAAGCATAGTATTTCTCCCGAAGTCTGACGATATGTCTCCACAGTCGTAGATTTTAGACACTGAATTGAATAGTCGCTTGATTGCTACACTACTGGCCATTAAAATTGCTACACTGCGAAGATGACGTGCTACAGACGCAAAATTTAACCGACAGGAAGAAGATGCTGTGATATGCAAATGATTAGCTTTTCAGATCATTCACACAATGTTGGCACCGGTGGCGACACCTACAACGTGCTGACATGACGAAAGTTTCCAACCGATTTCTCATACACAAACAGCAGTTGACCGGTGTTGCCTGTTGAAACGTAGTTGTGATGCCTCGTGTAAGGAGGAGAAATGCGTACCATCACGTTTCCGACTTTGATAAAGGTCGGATTGTAGTCTATCGCGATTGCATTTATCGTATCGCGACATTGCTGCTCGCATTCGTCGAGATCCAATGACTGTTAGCAGAATATGAAATCGGTGGTTTCAGGAGGGTAAAACGGAACGCCGTGCTGAATCCCAACGGCCTTGTATCACTAGCAGTCGAGATGACAGGCATCTTATTCGCATGGCTGTAACGGATCGTGCAGCCACGTCTCCATCTCTGAGTCAACAGATGGGGACGTTTGCAAGACAACAACCATCTGCACGAACAGTTCAACGACGTTTGCAGCAGCATGGACTATCAGCTCGGAGACCATGGCTGCGGTTACCCTTGACACTGCGTCACAGACAGGAGTGCCTGCGATGGTGTACTGGGTGCACGAATGGCAAAACGTCATTTTTTCTGATGAATCCAGGTTCTGTTTACAGCATCATGATGGTAGCATCCGTGTTTGGCGCTATCGCGGTGAACGCACATTGGAAGCGTGTATTCGTCATCACCATACTGGGGTATCACCCGGCGTGATGGTATGGGGTGCCATTGGTTACACGCCTCGGACACGTCTCGTTCACATTGACGGAACTTTGAACAGTGGACGTTACATTTCAGATGCGCTACGATCCGTGGCTCTACCCATTATTCGATCCCTGCGAAACCCTACATTTCAGCGGGATAATGCACGGCCGCACGTTGTAGGTCCTGTACGGGCCTTTCTGGATACAGAAAATGTTCGACTGCTGCCCTGGCCAGCACATTCTCCAGATCTCTCACCAATTGAAAACGTCTGGTCAATGGTGGCCGAGCAACTGACTCGTCACAATACGCCAGTCACTACTCTTGATCAACTGTGGTATCGTGTTGAAGCTGCATGGGCAGCTGTACCTGTACACGCTATCCAAGCTCTGTTTGACTCAATGGCCAGGCGTATCAAGGCCGTTATTACGGCCAGAGGTGGTTGCTCTGGGTACTGATTCCTCAGGATCTATGCACCCAATTTGCGTGAAAATGTAATCACATGTCAGTTCTAGTATAATATATTTGTCCAATGAATATACGTTTATCAGCTGCATTTCTTCTTGGTGTAGCAATTTTAATGGCCAGTAGTGTATTTCTCCCAATGATTTCAGAAATTCTGGAGGAGGGATAAGTATCCCTTCTTTCTCGTTTGATTGCAGGTCTTCCTAAGCTCTATTGACTTCTATAATATTGAATCTGCTATGTTTCCCGTATCGACTCCCATTTCTTCATGAATTAAGAAAGAACGTATGCTTTCCAAGGACGCTATCTCACTGGACACCTTGCTTGGCGAGCGCTGCCCAGACTGGAAGACACTGACCAGGGGACAATTAAAACTGATAATCAAAGATTTTAATGAGTCTTAAGTATTTTGCTGAAGGACCTGTCTTTAGTATCTGTCTCGTGGTAAAAGGGGCGTTGATATTTGTTCACTATTACCTTCCATTATAACTTGGATACAGGGATGGCAGTCGCGCTTATTATGTTTCTCAGACAGTGCTCAATGTTATCTGCGACACTGCGCGTCTGCAATAAAATCTGTACGTCGGCTGCCCCCCACGGATGTTGTTCGCAGAGTCAGTCAGTCCGAATCGTGTAAGCGTGAAGTGGGCCACTGCCGATACAATGCCATGGCAAGAATGATAAAATTTATCTAGAATGAGGAAATTAATTTAATAATATTGTATTTGTTACCTTCATTGCGAAAGAGAGAGATTTTTTTATTAATCTGATGACACCTCCATAATAAGGTAATAATTAATTTTCTTTGCTTTATTTGCGTGCGCCTCCATAGCTGAGTGGTGTTGCTGGCACGGTAGCTCAGCGTGTTCGGTCACAGGGTTTGCTGTCCTCTGTAATAAAAAAAAAAAAAAAAAAAAAAACTTAGTGACTAGGTCAACGATGAACTTTAACGCCTGTCATATGGCCGTCCGCCCCGAAGAAATGCAACGAACACTAACGAACAAAACAACAAAAAAAGTCAAAAAGTAGTCAGCGCGGTAGCATTACATGCCAGGGGCCCGGGTTGGATTCTCGGCTCGGTCCGAGATTTCCTCCTCTCGGGGACTGGGTGCTGTGTTGTTTTCATCATAATTTTATCCCCATCGATGCACAAGTCACCGATGTGGCGTCAACTAAAAAGGCTTGATCAGGAGACCGGTCTAACGACGGAAGGCCCTCGACACACGACATTTCAGTATCCAACATAGAACTTTCCCCTTCTTCTTAATTAGGTAAGATCAGCGACAATTCAGGAATGACTGATTGAGTTAATGCATCTTTTATAATCTGCGATGAACATGTACATTTTTAGCAATTCTTTGGACATTACACTGTTGAACAGGCAAATTTAAAGTATTTTTAGAATTTGTCATCTTTGCAATTCTTGATTATAATGAAGAACACTTTTAAAAAGTTACTTTTTAAAATTTACCAATACTCCTTTTTAAAGGAATCAGCATTAATGTAATTTACCACATCATCGTCCACTTCCCAATCTTTGTCATTGATTAGATAGAGTTTCACAACTGGAATTTAAAATGCAGACACATTACGTGGACTCATTGCGCACTGAGCTCAGCTGTGATGAGTTTGCCGCTGAGTAAACCACACGTGCCCTTTTAGTAGCTTTCAGTATCGACAGCAGCAGCAGTTTCCGGAGGACAGCTGACCGCGCGTTATTGTCACAGGTAAGCCAGAAGAGAAGAAGAAAAAAATTACATTTCAGGTGCAACGTAACCTTCCAGTACTGGTGGTGGTGTAAGTCCACCTAAGTAGGTAGATTACCGTCGCTTTGACATGTCCTACCGCTCCTGCAAGCTACCGTCTGTAGTAAATGGTTTCTTAAATTCGTGTGGTCCACGAAATTACTGGCCCCAGCGAGTTATTGCTGGCTATTAATGATTTCTAGCGGAAGGTTTTAACGAACCGGTAGAAATTTGAACGCAACGGATAACGCATTTTTTTGAACCACTGCAGAAGGCACCTACACAGAGCTTAATAGGCATTATATAGCTTTTATTTGCTTTCATGACCCAGAATTCGACTGTGGTACTGACTGCCACCTATTCTTTATGATGGAAGGAGTAAATAATCAGTCGAGGGTAGAGATTAATTGATATTTATTCAGTACCGATGGTATTTCAACAACTAGTTGTGTTTCTCTTGCAATGTACATCATCATAACCGGTCTCTAGTTAACATGGTTCAGTTTCGCCACGTAATTATTGAATGGGACAGAGGAGCGCAGACCTGGCTTCAATGTAATTCTATACAACCGCACAATTATACCTAAACCCTCGGTTATTACATTCAGTTACTATAGATTACGCAGAACAAGTTCCGCAAAGACAATACAAGCAAAACTAGGTCAGGGTGGAAGAGTATTTCGCAAATCCTTATCAAATCAGTGGGCATTAAAATCCGATACTTTTGCTAGTGGCACAAGTATATTACTTAACGCACAACATCGCCAACAAATCAACTCCTTATGGGTGTGCACAAGAAACATCACTTCAATGCTGTTCAACCCACATGGCCAACTTTCAGTAGCCAACAGAAACCCAGAAAAATATGGACACACACGATTATTCCTTCCCTATTTTACACTCGCTCAATATCGTATGATTATTCATCGTGTAAAATATATTTTCAGACCGAAACTACAATTTATCAATGCGGCGGTTGCTCCAACCGACCTCGTGGCGCGAAATCAAGTTCACACAGGTTTCAAGGGAATTCCTTTCATACGATCAAAAACTAGTTAATGTTTTGTCTAATTTGATGCCACAGAAGTAAAGCAGTATAAAACAAAGTGTTATGATTTTTGAAGGGAACTTAAGTAGTACCTGGTTTTCCTTATTGGATGACTCAGTACACTTTCTTGGAAATCACGAGTCAGATTATCTTCTGTATCGATTCATTGCTTGTAATAGACGCTACTTCTCAAGCAATCTTTTCAGACATTCAAAGCAAAGCAATTGTCAATGCAAAATCAATAAATAAAAGCTATCAATAAAACTAATATACTTTTTTATAGAAAATTTCAGTGGCATTTCATACGACGGTCCCTAGTTTCCAATAAATCGATATTAAATTTTTGTTCGTACTTCCACACACGTAACGTTAACCACGATTCCATCAAACGAGCGTGGCGCAATAGCTAAGGTTCACGGCTGCTACGCTAGCGTTACTGCTTCATATTCTTCTCCGTGTACTTCTTTTTTCAATTTAATAGTACAAAATATCATTAAATAGTATATGACACGCAAAATTATTCGAAAGTAGTCATTTTCGTCGTAGTAATTTCACTAACAAATCAGTCAGTACAGGACACTTCTTAGTGTACTCCGTATGTGGTTCATACTTAAAATTCCAAATATTTGGACAATGTTGGCTTCCTGCGTTTCGTAGAGGTGACTTCTCCTCCACTTGCTCCCTCTCCTTCACGAACGCTCTCAGTGAGGTGATACGGTATGCAATACGACACGTTGCAGTAAAGGTCACACGACTAGATGGTTATCAGTTCGACGCTCGTCTTCTCACAGCAGCGACAAGAAAAACGACAAGCTACAAGACACCAGATGGTAATAGCACGGAATGTGGTGCAGCGCTGCCAGCCACATCGTGGACAACTTCGAAGTATGCCACATATTTACTGGACGCTGGAAAGAGGTATGGCTCTCCTTCCAGCGACAAAAACGATTTCACTATATTAGTTTCATTTAGTATGCAGCATAGTATGACTTAACATGCATCAGAAGTAAACAGGCCAATGACTACATTTTCTATCGACGTTCAAAATTAGTCCTGTTTTACTTAATTTAGAAGTATCACAATAACTATGGACAGCAGTGAAAAAATCAATTATCAAGCTTTGATATCTGATCATATGACCCAAAACAATTTTTTACCGAATAGTTCCCTCAAGATTAAATAAGAAGTGCTACGTAGCAGAGAACATGTGCAAATCGCAAAACAGTCCTTTTTTAACTTTTTTGCATCTCAATGTAGAAAAGTGTAATGTGCTGCGAATACATAGAAAGATAGATCCCTTATCATTTAGCTACAAAATAGCAGGTCGGCAACTGGAAGCAGTTAATTCCATAGATTATCTGGGAGTACGCATTAGGAGTGATTTAAAATGGAATGATCATATAAAGTTGATCGTCGGTAGAGCACATGCCAGACTGAGATTCATTGGAAGAATCCTAAGGAAATGCAATCCGAAAACAAAGGAGGTAGGTTACAGTACACTTGTTCGTCCACTGCTTGGATACTGCTCACCAGTGTGGGATCCGTACCAGATAGGATTGATAGAAGAGATGGAGAAGATCCAACGGAGAGCATCGCGCTTCGTTACAGGATCGTTTAGTAATCGCGAAAGCGTTACGGAGATGATAAACTCCAGTGAAAGAGTCTGCAGGAGAGACGCTCAGTAGCTCGGTACCGGCTTCTGTTGAAGTTTCGAGAACATACCTTCACCGAGGAGTCAAGCAGTATATTGCTCCCTCCTATGTATATCTCGCAAAGAGACCATGAGCATAAAATCAGAGAGATTAGAACCCACACAGAGGCCTACCGACAATCTTTCTTTCCACGAGCAATACGAGACTGGAATAGATGGGAGAACGGATAGAGGTACTCAAAGTACCCTCCACCACACGCCGTCAGGTGGCTTGCGGAGTATGGATGTAGATGCCATGGGCACGGTCAAACACGATTACCCTTGTTTGCAATTTACCCATCTTTACGTATCAATGTCCGCTTGAAATATAAATGTCTCACTGACCGCCATTATCTTATGCTGACGTAGAGGCACTGCGCTCGTGTTTGAGCACATGACTCGATCGCTGCGCCATCTGTAAAGGCTTAACGAATCATCTGTGTTCTGTCGTAGCCACAAGCGGCGGAACGAAGACGAAGAACGGAAGATCAGAGAAGGTAGTGCGGCGACATCAACCAATAGCCCACTGACAAGGACCATGCCGCGCCAAGAGCGACCTCTGCAAGAAGTTAATATAAGCGCCGCTCCTGCCAGCATTGGAGCACCGGCACTCACAGAACTGTTAGGCATGATCTGTATCAAGTGCTTACTTGGACTTTGTCTATAGCGAAGACTATTACTCTTCGCATGTCACGTGCGACACCTTTGTAAATACAATTTAAATATTGTCAATCTGCTTTATAAAAATAAAACTACTAATGTTATTTGGTTGAATGGTTGTATAGCATTCCGAGAACGCAGCACCCCTTTAGGCACCCTATAAGCGACGAGTAGGCAAGATCCAACAATCTGTGTGGGCTTACTGGGCTGTCTAATTTTCTGTCCAGTGAGCTTAACTCGACACTGGCTGGAAGTGGCTACAGAACTTACCTAGCTGTAGAAGAGATGGAACTAAACATCCTCCGAAGCCTTCCTGAAAGGCAAAAAAGGAAAAACGATATAAAGGGGAAAGATTAAAAAAGACAAATGAGATCGAATTCGGTGAGACCTCGTTTACTGTGTCAGTATTGATTCCTGCTACGCTTGATCAAGGTTTCATAGTCAAAAAGTTTTCAAGTCAGTCTCCGTTATGTGTATTGTGTATGACGGTGTTAAAAAGCGCAAGTTTGAAAGTCGTACGTTTTATAGTACAAAGCCAAACACAAAAATAGATAAAAAATGAATCGACGCACCACAGAGTTATGCAAATTGCTCACAAATTGATATGCACGCAGGTATCGAAGGAATGTGGAAAATTGTAAATTTCGGCAGCCAATGGATGAATCTGTGACGCTAGAACGCAATTTCATCTGATAGATGGCAAGCAGGAGACTTGTCTATACCAGAGCATAAAGTCTGTGCGAATTTCATTTCGTTTACGCAGTTAGACAGTAACTATGCCTCGCAGACAGGCGAGTGAACAATGCACGGAGATGTTAACATTTGTGAGAGGACGTATAGTTGCGCTCAAATAAGCCGGTTAGAGTGACTGGTGAATCGCTCGAGATTTCAGTAGGAGCGATGCGAGTACTCGACGAGGTTGGCAGGAATGGCTGAACCACAGCCGAACACAGTGTCAAGTAGGAAACGGCAACCCTAGAGCAGTGGTACCCAACCTTTCTTAAACCATTACCCCTGAGCGCAATTAGACGTCACCTAGTAGCCCCCCCCCCCGTCCCACCCGAACATTCAGCACTTTTATTTTCAAAATGATGGAATGTGAATGACATTTAGTTTTTTTTTTGTTTGAGTGTGTGTATATGTGTATGTGGATGTGTGTGTGCGTGTGTGTGTGTGTGTGTGTGTGTGTGTGTGTGTGTGTGTGTGTGTTAGAATGAATGTCGAAGGAATTAGCGGTGCATTGCAAGTGCTGCCCATAGCTCGTTCTCAGAGAAGGAAACTAACTATCCACAGTGAGGGGAGACACTTGTTACAAAATATTCTTCCCCTGCATTACTTACCTCCATTGCCACACTTGCTCGATCTGCACACTGCAGCTTGTGACGTATAAAAATTTTCGGTGCCTACAGTGTCACGTCTTTCAGTGTCACACAAATTTTTATTTTTAAAGAGGATCACTTAAGACTATTTCCATGTGTTCGCCCCTCAAATTTCTCCCTCATATCACAAAACTGTCGTCTGATGTAGTACAAACTGAAAAAATAAATTCCTTTTAAAGGACAGTTTCGTATATAATTTATATTCAAAACCGTACACCTGTGTCACAGAACAAATCCTACATCGAGGATACTTTACACAAGTTCAAGGGAAGAAATGCTTCCGATAATTATTACAGTATTTAAAGAACATCAAAATATGAACAGGCTGAAATGAACAAACAGTACATGAGACTATGTTAATCAATTTAACTGTAAAAATCTAAGGAGCATATTATTAACAAAATGAGAAATATGCAAAAGTGAAATGCCAAAATGAGCACTTCTCAATTGGGAGTAAACCAAAACAATCAGAATGGCTGAAAGAGAGCACAGTAACATGAGCCATACACGAATAAAAGCTAAGCAACTACGCAAATAAGAGAATAGGCAAAAATGAGATGCCAACAAAATGAGAGCTGGCCGAACTCCGTCGGCACTTAGATACTGTTGCGCTCGTGGCGGCACCTCGCGGCCCGTACGCACACGCGCACCAGCTATCGCAATGCACTCGTAGGGCTCGCGGCGGCGTCTAGCGGCCCGTGCGCAAGTTGTGCTACTGCTGTCGCAGGTCTACACTTAATCTATGATGTTACAAGCTCCACTTAAAATCAACTAAATTAAAATGTGTGCACTGTACCTACTGTTCGGAAATCACTTTATTGTTGCACTCCTTCCTTCTGAACTGGCAGAAATCGGAAGACTTCAGGCTGTTAATGCTTTCTGTGTGACCAGAGCTACGAGTAACAATAATAAGAACAATAGTAATAATACTATACTTTAGTAGCCCTTGAGTAGTTACTGCTGTGTCGTGTTGTCAATTAATTCATTTATCTACACTCAATTAATTATAAGTGCAGAATGTGGTGCCACACAACGTGGCACTACACAAAACTGGCGCTAATAGCATAGGCACAGAGGGAACACGCACGACACAGATATTTAAATCCACGGTACTGGTGATAAGTTGAGAAAACTTTCCCGAAACACATGTGCTACAAAACGCCACTGTTTCCAGTGCATGTACCCCAACATCAATATGGGATATGATCACCATGCACACGTACACAGCCCGCACAACGGGTTGGCATACTCTGGATCAGGTGGTCGGGTATAGCCTCCCATTCTTGCACCAGTGCCTGTCGGAGCTCCTGAAGCGTCGTAGGGGTTTGAAGACGTGCAGCGATACATCGACAGAGAGCATTACAGACGTGCTCAATGGGGTTTAGGTCTGGAGAACAGGCAGGCCACTCCATTCGCCTGATATCTTCTGTTTCAAGGTACTCCTCCACGATGTTAGCTCGGTGAGGCCGTGCGTTGTCATACATCAGGAGGAAGGTGGGACCCACTGAACCCCTGAAAATGCGGACATACTGGTGCAAATTGACGACCCGATACACCTGACATGTTACAGTTCCTCTTTCAAAGACTTGCAGGAGTGTACGTGCACCAATCATATTCCCACCTACCGAGCGAGGTGGCGCAGTGGTTAGACACTGGACTCGCATTCGGGAGGACGACGGTTCAATCCCGCGTCCGGCCATCCTGATTTAGGTTTTCCGTGATTTCCCTAAATCGCTCCAGGCAAATGCCGGGATGGTTCCTTTCAAAAGGGCACGGCCGACTTCCTTCCCCCTCTTTCCCTAATTCGATGAGACCGATGACCTCGCTGTCTGGTCTTCTTCCCCACAACAACCCAACCAACCATATTCCCACCCCACGCCATCAAACCACGATCTCAATACAGGTCCCTTTCAAGGACATTAAGGGGTTGGTATCTGGTTCCTGCTTCACGCCAGATGAAAACCCGGAGAGATCCACTGTTCAGACTATACCGGGACTCGTCCGTGAACATAACCTGGAACCAGTGTTCCAATGACCGTATACAGTGTTCTTGACACCAGGCTTTACGGGCTCTCCTGTGACAAGGGGTCAGTGGAATGCACCTTGCAGGTCTCCGGACGAATAAACCGTGTCTGTTCAGTCGTCTGTAGACTGTGTGTCTGGAGACAACTGTTCCAGTGGCTGCGGTAAGGTCCCGAGCAAGGCTACCTGCAGTACTCCGTGGCCGTCTGCGGGCACTGATGGTGAGATATCGGTCTTCCTGTGGTGTTGTACAATGTGGACGTCCCGTACTGTAGCGCCTGGACACGTTTCCTGTCTGCTGGAATCGTTGCCATAATCATGAGATCACACTTTGTGGCACACAGAGGGCCCATGCTACGACCTGCTGTGTTTGACCAGCCTCCAGTCTCCCTAGTATTCTACCCCTCTTAACGTCGTCAATATGTGTTCTTTGAGCCATTTTCAACACACAGTCACCATTAGCACGTCTGAAAACGTCTGCACACTTACTCGCTGCACCGTACTCCGACATGCACCAACACACCTCTGCGTTTGTGGACTGCCGCCAGCGCCACCGTGCGACGACCGCAGGTCAAATGCACAGCATGGTCATACCCCGAGGTGATTTAAACCCGCAAACCGCCCACCAGAGCGTTGTTTCACTATGTATCAGCATTATCCTTAATTTATAAGCGTGAGTGTATTTCGAGGCGCACAATGAAGCAATTTCTGGACTGCTGCAAGTACTATCTACAGCTTGGAGTAGACATATCCTTTAGATATTTAGCATTTGTTACGTATATGTCTCACTTTTATTATCATCATGTATGGAATAAAGCACAACATTCGCTTGTAGTGAGTGGAATATGTGATGAACCTGTAACCTCCGCCGCGTTAATGCTACTAATTGACAAAAAGTAATTATTAATAACGTTTAAAATCAGTATTAGAGTCTTACAAAACTGTGATAATAGTAACGATCTTTTGGAAATAATTTAGTTTCGTGACTGAAACATGATCGAATCGTTTAGTTTTTACTCCTCATAATTTTTCGTATTACCCCACAGGGGATAATACCCCAATTTTGGGAACCACTGACCTAAAGAAACGACAGACCCAGAGGACCCAGAAATCGTCAGAGAGGCAGTCAGAATCCCGGACCTAGCGTTATCATCGATCCGATATGCATCCGATGCTTCAGGACCATTACCAAGCGACCAACAGAAAGGAGACTGAGCTCACAGTACCCGTTGCACCGGTTGTCATTGACCTCTGCTCGTTTACAGTGGTGTCGGGCGCATTCGCTGAAATCCCATTCGCTGGAGTAGAATTGTGTTCAGTGACGGGTCCCGCTTCGAACTGAGCCCAGATGATCTGCGAAGACACGTCTGGAGACGCCCCGCACAGCGATGGAATAACAATCTGAGTGTCGCCCGTCGTACGCCAGGAATTACAGTGTGAGATGCCATTTCTTTTAGTACAAAAGCACCATTACAGCATTGCGGTGCATCAATAATAACACACGCTTCGTTTCGTTGCCCTTCATTGCAAACCATCCTGTCCTTACATTTCAGGAAGCTAAAGCCCACACGCAAACGGTGAAAGTTTCTACTGCTTGCCGTTGTGCTTGCCAAACCATACCTTGGCCAGCATGTTCGCCGGATCTCTCCACAATTGAGAACGTTTGAGCATTAAGTGCAGTATTCTCCAATCGGCTCGGGATTTTGACTATCAGACGCGCCAGTTGGAGGGAATTTGGCACGATATACCTCAGGAGGACGTCCAATAATTTCATCAATTGATGTCAGGCCGAATAACTGCTTGCCCAAGTGCCACAAGTGGACCACTGCGTTATTGATTGGCTCTATTTGTGAAACTCTTTCTCTGGAATAAATAATTAAATTTTTCTGAAATTGTAATTATTTGTTTGTCTGTGCAGTCTTTTCTTCCCTTAGAGCGTAGCCGGTCGCTGTGGTCGAGCGGTTGTAGGCGCTTCAGTCCGAACCACGCGGCTGCTACGGTCGCAAGTTCGAATCCTGCCTCGGGCATGGATGTGTGTGATGTCCTTAGGTTAGTTAGGTTTAAGTAGTTCTAAGTCTAGGGGACTGATGACCTCAGATGTTAACTCCCATAGTGCTTAGAGCCATTTGTACCTTAGAGCGTTTGTTACAATGCCCATCCCGGTTACAAGGCAAGATCGGCTCCGAACGTCGCCTACACGTTGGCCTTTGCGTCGCTTTCTGGTAAATGCTGTATGTAGTTGGAGAAAATCCTTGTGCCCTTTAGCACTTTAGACTGATGTGTCAGTAGCATCCCTTCACAAATATGTCCACAAATGCAAACTAAAAACTTGAAAGTAACGTTAGTTGTAATATCTAATGCATAATTTACTATTTTTCTTGAATATTAATGTATTTTATTCGGCAATTTATCTTCACTGGACAGAAACTTTTAATAATACTTCGCAGATCGAATGTTGTGTTTCATTTGTCTATCAGAACGTCCGAGTTTTTAGCTCTTTGACTTTACTTTCGCTGGTATCAGCATTAGTGCGAGAAGAAGTCCTGATTGCTCTCATCAAGTAGCCACTATATGACCAGCCCAGGGCGATTCGGTGATGTTACAAACTTTCGGGAATGATGAAGACGGGTAAATGTATCAATTCGAGATAAGGAATCCTAGTCTCGAAACAGAAGAGTCGATAGTTGTAGGTGAAAATCGTTGTGATACCTCTGACGGTGGAATACCTGTACCCGTACGTTTGCTGCTAAGGCAGTGGGGTAGGCAGCTTTCAGAGGTGTTACTATGGACCGAAAAAAGTGGAAAATGCATACCTTAAGAGCTATGAGCACTTGTTCATCTTCGCTACTGCGAAACACCACTGAAGAGGCCATAGCTATTAAAATATGCATTTTAGAGTCCGTATTAACTGGACACTGTCTTCATGATTTTTGGTCGATACCATCACCCGTCAAAATATGGAAACGATAGGTCTTGCACAGTATCTAAGATGAAGAAGTGCTCATAGCTCTTAAGGTATGCATAGTAGAGCCCACGTTTACTCGACTTTTCTCTTGTTTCGGACTATACTACGGCCTCTGATAGTTACCTGAACTACAATTTCAGCAACAACGGTATCACTACAGGTGTTCGACTGTCTGAAACATCAGAACAGTTTTCGCTTACTCTCGATTCGGTCGTTTCATACTGATACATTTACCTTCTCCATCATTACGGAATCAGGCTGTATAATGGAATGACGTACAACACTCAAGGACGTATCGATACTATGTGGACGGATTTCGGCATGATTCAGATTGAGGTAAATTAACGTATACGCATTTACTCAGTTTTATCTAGTAACCCGAATGTACTTATTCATTGTTGTCTTTTTGTGTTGAAGACTGTTGTTAATGTCGTGGAGTTTCTCGAGGTTCCGATGTAAGCAACTCCTAGAGACAGTAACGACAGGTTAACGGATGCTACATACTAATCCCGTAGATTGCTTTGTTTGTTTAAAAAAGAA
Source organism: Schistocerca nitens (assembly GCF_023898315.1). Taxonomy (NCBI): domain Eukaryota; kingdom Metazoa; phylum Arthropoda; class Insecta; order Orthoptera; family Acrididae; genus Schistocerca; species Schistocerca nitens. The sequence goes on from NC_064618.1 coordinate 500,688,057, forward strand.
CAGGAAATATTATTGTTGTTATTATTATTATTTTTTATTATTCGGGCGCTTTGTAATGCATCGACTGACCAGTTCATTTAATGTTCACGTGCATGCATGAGGGAACAGCAGAACTCTCACGCACTTCTAGTTGTGAGTGGATAACCGTTAATTAAATGAATTAAATGAATAAAGAAATAGGAGTGCGGCTAAGCTACTGCAAACAGCATAATGAACGCATTATTGTGGCCAAGATAGACACGAAGCCCACGCCTACTACAGTAGTACAAGTTTATATGAAAACTAGCTCTGCAGATGATGAAGAAATTGATGAAATGTATGATGAGATAAAAGAAATTATTCAGGTAGTGGAGGGAGACGAAAATTTAATAGTCATGGGTGACTGCAATGCGACAATAGGAAGAGAAGGAAACGTAGTAGGTGAATATGGATTGGGGATAAGAAATGAAAGAGAAAGCCGCCTGGTAGAATTTTGCACAGAGCATAACTTAATCATAGCCAACACTTGGTTCAAGAATCATGAAAGAATGTTGTATACATGGAAGAACCCTGGAGATACTAGAAGGTATCAAATAGGTTACATAATGGTAAGACAGAGATTTAGGAACCAGGTTTTAAATTGTAAGACATTTCCAGGGGCAGATGTGGACTCTGACCACAATCTATTGGTTTCGAACTGTAGATTAAAACGGAAGAAACTGCAAAAAGGTGGGAATCTAAGGAGATGGGACCTGGATAAACTGAAAGAACCAGAGGTTGTACAGAGTTTCAGGCAGAGCATAAGGGAACAATTGACAGGAATGGGGGAAATAAATACAGTAGAAGAAGAATGAGTAGCTCTGAGGGATGAAGTAGTCAAGGCAGCAGAGGATCAAGTAGGTAAAAAGATGAGGGCTAGTAGAAATACTTGGATAACAGAAGGAATATTGAATTTCATTGATGACACGAGAAAATTAAAAAAATTGTAAATGAAGCAGACAATAATGAATACAAACGTCTCAAAAATGAGATCGACAGGAAGTGCAAAACTGCTAAGCAGGGATGGGTAGAGGACAAATGTAAGGATATAGAGGCTTATCTCACGAGGGGTAAGATAGATACTGCCTACAGGAAAATTAAAGAGACCTTTGGAGAAAGCAGAACCACTTGCATGAAAATCAAGAGTTCAGATGGAAACCCAGTTCTAAGCAAAGAGGGGAAAGCAGAAAGGTGGAAGGAGTATATAGAGTGTCTTGAGGACAATATTATGGAAACGGAAGAGGATGTAGATGAAGATGAAATGGGAGATATGATACTGCATGAAGAGTTTGACAGTTGCACTGAAATACCTGAGTACCCCGGGAGTAGACAACATTCCATTAGAATTACTGACGGCCTTGGGGGAGCCAGCCCTGACAAAACTCTACCATCTGGTGAGCAAGATGTATGAGACAAGCGAAATACCCTCGGACTTCAAGAAGAATATAATAATTCCAATCCCAAAGAAAGCAGGTTTTGACAGATGTGAAAATTATCGAACTATCAGTTTAATAAGTCACAGCTGCAAAATATTAACGCGAATTCTTTACAGACGAATGGAAAAACTGGTAGAAGCTGACCTCGGGGAAGATCAGTTTGGATTCCGTAGAGATGTTGGAACACGTGAGGCAATACTGACCCTACGACTTCTCTTAGAAGAAAGATTAAGGAAAGGCAACCTACGTTTCTAGCATTTGTAGACTTAGAGAAAGCTTTTAACAATGTTGACTGGAATACTCTCTTTCAAATTCTGAAGTTGGCAGGGGTAAAATACAGGGAGCGAAAGGCTATTTACAATTTGTACAGAAACCAGATGGCAGTTATAAGGGTCGAGGGACATGAAAGGAAAGCAGTGGTTGGGAAGGTAGTGAGACAGGGTTGTAGCCTCTCCCCGATGTTATTCAATCTGTATATTGAGCAAGCAGTAAAGGAAACAAAAGAAAAGGTCGGAGTAGGTGTTAAAATCCATGGAGAAGAAATAAAAACTTTGATGTTCGCCGATGACATTGTAATTCTGTCAGAGACAGCAAAGGACTTGGAAGAGCAGTTGAACCGAATAAATAGTGTCTTGAAAGGAGGATATAAGATGAACATCAACAAAAGCAAAACGAGGATAATGGAATTAGTCGAATTTAGTCGGGTGATGCTGAGGGAATTAGATTAGGAAATGAGACACTTAAAGTAGTAAAGGACTTTTGCTATTTGGGGAGCAAAATAACTGATGATGGTCGAAGTAGAGAATATATAAAATGTAGACTGGCAATGGCAAGGAAAGCGTTTCAGAAGAAGAAAAATTTGTTAACATCGAGTATAGATTTAAGTGTCAGGAAGTCGTTTCTGAAAGTATTTGTATGGAGTGTAGCCATGTGTGGAAGTGATACATGGACGATAAATAGTTTAGACAAGAAAAGAATAGAAGCTTTCGAAATGTGGTGCTACAGAAGAATGCTGAAGATTGGATGGGTAGAACACATAACTAATGAGGAGATATTACAGAGAATTGGGGAGAAGAGGAGTTTGTGGCACAACTTGACTATGGATTGGTTGGTAGGACATGTTCTGAGGCATCGAGGGATCACCAATTTAGTACTGGAGGGCAGCGTGGAGGGCAAAAATGTAGAGGGAGACCAAGAGATGAATACACTAAGCAGATTCAGAAGGATGTAGGCTGCAGTAGGTACTGTGAGATGAAGAAGCTTGCACAGGATAGAGTAGCATGGAGAGCTGCATCAAACCAGTCTCAGGACTGAAGACCACAACACAACCATTAATTTTCTGGAATGTTCAAATGGTTCAAATGGCTCTGAGCACTATGGAACGTAACAGCTATGGTCATCAGTCCCCTAGAACTTAGAACTACTTAAACCTAACTAACCTAAGGACGTCACACAATACCCAGTCATCACGAGGCAGAGAAAATCCCTGACCCCGCCGAGAATCTAACCCGGGAAACCCGGGCGTTGGAAGCGAGAACGCTACCGCACGACCACGAGCTGCGGACTTTCTGGAATGTAACAGTTATAGTGCCAATGACATGTCTCGACACTGACCACCTCATTTGTATCAATTATTACAATTTTAGCAGAAAGAAGATTTGAGCGGAGCGTCCCGATAGGTCAAGGAAGAGGAAGGAAACCTGTCGCTACCTTTTCACACAAAACATATTTGCTTTCACCTTAAAATACGAAAAGCAAACAAAACATAAATCACGATGGCCGGACTGGCCGTGAATCCGAGTTCTCCCGAGTGCAAGTCAAGTTCTTTTTTAGCCACTGTACCACCTCGCTCGGCAGAAGAGACTGAATTGCAGAATATGTCTTGCAACGACTTCATTTGGTAGCTACCCAAAGGAAAGCATCTGTGCCTTTGCTCCCAGCGAGGAAACAACCCTCGTGGTGACCCTGCAGAGGACTTACAGGAATTGCGAGGGAGCTTTGTAAAGGACTTCGGAAATAGTTCTGGACTTTTTCCCATTTTGACTTATCTTTTGGTCACTCCGACAACTCATTTTCCGTTCCGCCGATTTCCGGTAATGATAGGGTCGTCAGTCATCTAGTGCAACATACTTACATACACTCAGAGTTTCAATCGGTCCATCGGGATCAGGGCTGTAGAGTTCCCTCCTACGCCTTGGCTTCATCTTATTTGTCCTTTAATATAGACTGGTCATCAGTAAAGGCCAGTCATTTCAGAGTGACTCTTATTCCTTTCTCTGTTCCAGTTTGGAGTCATTTGACGTGCTTTTCGCATTCTCTGATTATTTTTTTCCTGTACGTTGTTGAAGTGTGGCGAGTGGTGGTAAGCTGTCTCCTTGTCGGACTCCAGTACGAATTTCGAATAAGTTTGAGATTTTCCCCAAGAATTTCACCTTACTGAGGTGTTTTCAGATAAAGTTTCTTATAATGGCTATGGTTTGTATATTGGCTCCTAATTCTTCTAGGATATTTATAAGAGTTAAGAAATTAAATAAGAATGGAAAACCAAGAACGGAGTTTCGAGTTTGCCGATTATAATTGATATAAGACAGGAATGTAGTCTTTCGCCCTTGCTATTGATCTATACATCGTAGAAGTAATGACGGAAATGAAAGGTTCGAAAGTGGGATTAAAATTCAAAGCTAAAACTTATATATGATAAGATTCACTGACAACATTCCTATCCTCGGTGAAAGTAATGAAAAACTGCAGGACCTATTGAATGGACCGAACACACTAATGAGCACACACTATGGATTGAGAGAACACCAAGAATGACGAAAGTAATTGAAACGTCCCCTTTGAAAAATTGTACAGGACTGTGCTTAACCTGACACACAATATTTTTAGCGCAACGCAGTCTGACTATCAAAGATCCCTGCAAAAGAATGTCCCTGAGTAACATTAAACTATACCTTTCACAAATCACTTACCTCACAAAAATCTTCATTACTCGAACTACTGCAATACAGCGAGCGCCACTACTGCCAGCTAAATAAAAGATTCAAACTACGGAAGGCACTAACTACTGATAGGGATAGTTAGCAAATGAAAGATATTAATAGAGAACAAACAATGTATTTACCTTAATAGTCATAATATATATATAGCAGTTCATGACAAATTACAAAACTCCGCCATCTCTCTCCCCACATCCACCACTGCTGGCGGCTCACCTCCAACTGCGCAACGCTACGCGCTGTTCACATCCAGCTGCCGCTGCCCAACACTACAATGGCAGACAACAATGCAAACCAGCCACAGACTGCACACAGCACAGCCAGTGATTCTCACACAGAGCGCTACGTGGCGTTACCAATAAAAAAACCTAAACAGCCTACTTACATAGCCCCCATGCCCCCCACAAAAAATTTTACAAATTGTTTTGGACAGTGGCCAGTAATGATTTGATAAAATTTTTTTATAACTACAATAACAAAGATATCAAATGCACACACTTATTGATACAATGTTGGTCAAAAGCTAAAATTTTCTCACAGTCCATAAAGACAGTCCTAATCGTTCATCACAGTAAAATAGCAGTGTTTTTCTCAAAGTCTGAGCAGTAAAAGAAAATGCACACGGAAGTAGTGGATTTCCATGCAGTCTTGAAGAAGTAGTGTTGTCCTTCCAACGGAAAGACAGTGCTGACTCTCGACATGCAGACAAGTAATGGGTCACAACAGACCAAACCCACAGCAGAGTCATTCGAAGTTTTGAAGAATATTGGTAGGTAGGTCATCACAGAGTAGACCCACTGTAGTCCTAGTAGAGATTACGGTATTGGTGGGCCATCAAAGATGCAGACCCTCTGTAGTCCTTGTAGAGACGGCCAGCAGCCATCTGTTGCGACTGTGCAGGTGCACAATCACCATCGAAGAGTCTTGCGGAGAATATAGCAAGTCCATAAACCACCACTTGTCCACTCACAAAAAATTTGTTTGACATGTCCTTAGAACCAGCAATGCTGTTATCCAGTCCCTTGCTGAATTATTAACACACGTGCAAACACTATCAGTCCCTACTTCTCACATGTTGTTGTTGTTGTGGTCTTCAGTCCTGAGACTGGTTTGATGCAGCTCTCCATGCTACTCTATCCTGTGCAAGCTTCTTCATCTCCCAGTACCTACTGCAACCTACATCCTTCTGAATCTGCTTAGTGTATTGATCTCTTGGTCTCCCTCTACGATTTTTACCCTCCACGCTGCCCTCCAATGCTAAATTTGTGATCCCTTGATGCCTCAAAACATGTCCTACCAACCGATCCCTTCTTCTAGTCAAGTTGTGCCACAAACTTCTCTTCTCCCCAATCCTATTCAATACCTCCTCATTAGTTACGTGATCTACCCACCTTATCTTGAGCATTCTTCTGTAACACCACATTTCGAAAGCTTCTATTCTCTTCTTGTCCAAACTGGTTATCGTCCATGTTTCACTTCCATACATGGCTACACTCCATACAAATACTTTCACTTCTCACATATTGTCCATATACTATGACCAACAGAAACGTGTGCAGTAAAATGTAACTTACAAGTTACTTAATTTGACGAACTGGTGTCAATTACAATTTTATAACATAAGAATAAAATAACAAAGGTTCAAAATACATCATTAAAAACATAACAATACAGATAACATTTGTAGTAATACAGACTTTACAAAAGAATAGAAATATACATATACATCAGTGTTACAGGAATTATGACATAAGTACATACATAAAAGGTCTGAATAACTTTCGAAACATCAACTTCACACATGAGCATTAAAACAAAACAGAATAAATAATGTCTAAACTTCTTTACAAAGAAAATAACATATTACAAATGCAAATTATATTTGAGGATAACAGTATTCCTCATCATAGTGAATGTAGCTTAGTACTAGAACATAAAAAAAATTCTGTGAAACAGTACACAGAGACAGGAAGAAAAGAAATACACAAGGGTACACAAACACATAGCATAATAATACAAAAGGAAAGGACAGGGTTTGTTTTTACTGCAGTATTTTGCAAACAAAACTTTCTTTACTTCTCGGAGATCTCCCTTCATTCCTCATTATCTCCAAAAGTCCTATCTATACCTGCTTTCTGTACTTTTCTCATATAGCCTCTCAGTGCATTTCTTCAAATTCATCGCAACTCATTCTCTTATAGGCTACCCCCTCTTAAGCTAACTTAAATCTACTGAGCTCAGATGCTAAACTAAGGGACAAGGCAATGCAGCAGCACAAAACAAGTAACACAAACAGCAAGGACAAAAAAATTCAAATTTGCAAAGCAAGCTACAGTAAATCTAAATTACCGAGAAATTCAATATTACAACTAATATGAGGCAATGCGCAGCAAACAAGAAAAATAAATCAGTAGTAAACTGGCTTAGCAGAGTAACACAAATTCAAATTCAGTAACACTATGCCTGGCAAACAGCAGCAGAAAATGAAATACCTAAACATGACATAGCTCAAGCAGAAAAAATAGTACACTAAAGATAACAATGCAGATAAGGGAAATGTATAATCACACCTTAATGTCTAAGTAATTAAAGTGGTGCACCACAAGAAGTTATTCTACCAAAAAAGTTACCAAATACTTGAAAAGAAAATGATATATGCAGTTACTGTTATTAGTCCCTTCTTATTGTTCTTTCCATTCCAAGAGCTCCTTTTTCGAAGAATGTGGGTCATAAAATAATTGTTTAATAGATCTGTTGACAGAAAGTGTTCACATTAGCAAATGCATTTAATTTTATTTTATGAAACCAATGCTGCAAGACAGCTGGAAACCAGATATCAAATGAAGTAAGCAACTATGTACAAAGTAAAGCATAAAATAATCATTCAGTGGAGTCATGAGGCATTTCATAAGTTAGTAGAAATTCTCTCAATTCTCGTAGATAGACACTTGTCCTAATCAGGTGTGCAGATGTAAGAATGTTTCCAAGTAATGAGCGTGTCGTATTTGCGGTGCTTTCTACAAAGGAATGTCAATAGCAAGGATAATGGCCTCCCTTTTTTTTCCACCTGTACCTCTGAAAGGCACACGCTAATGGCTTTTTTTTTTTTTCAGGCGACTGTCGCCCAGCTGGGTGCCCACGACGCATTACGTGCAGGTGGTCACTTAATTTTGTTACCGAAATATTTACGACACCAGTTTCCACTACAGTGACAGTCTCATATAAAAATATTTCACAGGTCAAGAATTTGTGTTACAAATCTGTAGAAACAAAATCCTGTAAATATAACAGCGTCCAAAAAATTTTCACCAGCATTATGATACATTCACGCATGTACACACATTTCATAATTCTTAAAGTACAATTCTTGGTTACCAACAACCTTTTTCACAAATCAGAGTCCCTAACCACTACTCATTATTCCTTACCTTATTTGTCGACCCTTAGCCGAGGATACCTCACTGGAATCTTCTGATTTTTTTCTTGTAGTTTGTGTAATTAGTGTAGCTATTGTTTATTGCTAGTGCGTAATTGTAGAAAGAATCTCCTTTGTAGTTGCAGTCTTTCATTGTTGTACAGTAAAACAGTTGTGGCATGCATGTAGATTTGCACCAAGTATTTCGCAGCTGCAATTAACTAGATATTATTTTCAGTGTTATGTTAATGTGTTCTCTTATTTTTGCTCTTCAAATTGTGTTTTTCTGTGTTATCGTGTGAAATATTGTGACAATAATGGCGTGTGAAAAACGTAATACTAGGCTCCAAAGTAAACTGAGAAATGACAGTGAAGACGAAAGCAGTGTGTTAGCGCCACCGAGTAATGAATTAACTAATGTTCAAAGTAGTAATTTGGTAATTGTACATAGGGAAATGGAGCGGGCTGCAAACAATGGTGTAGACAGTGAAACAATTAGTGAACAGGGAAGCATTATCGATCGATCGGTCGGAAACAGCTTACCTCAGGAATCCGAAATGACAGGACACAATCTTGCAAATACTGTAGATTCAGGTTTTGCGTCCTCACCCTTTTCTCAAATAAGTCAAGACACATTTTCTGCTTTTCAAACTGCGAATATTGCCGGTTCAAATGCATTGCCGAATAGCACTGAGGAACATGTTTCAGACACCAGTGCATTGTTATTACAATTAATGCAACAAATGGACAAAACCTTCAAAAGTTAGACACAATGGAACAAAATCAGAGACAAACACAGCAAAAGCTTCAAAAGTTAGACACAATGGAACAAAATCTTCAAAAGTTAGACACAATGGAACAAAATCAGAGACAAACACAGCAACAGTTAGACACAATGGAACAAAATCAGAGACAAACACAGCAAAAGCTTCAAAAGTTAGACACAATGGAACAAAATCTTCAAAAGGTAGACACCACGCTTGAACAAACACGTGAAGATTTAACTACTGAGTTACATAACATCGAATCGAAATGTCAAAAAGTCTGTAATGACGTAAAAACACAAATTTGTGAGCATTTCCAACCTATTTTTTCGCGGCATGAAAATGCATTACAGAATCACGAAGCAGCCATAAAAGAACTGCAAACTATTGTTCATCAAAATCATGAGACCCTGCAAGCTAAAATTGACTCAGTTGCATCTACCGATTCGGTTACGCAACTTGCAAAAACTCAAGAAAACTTAAAGGACACAGTAGATACTCTGAAAATTGGTTCAGAAAGACACATGGAGGAAATTAGTTCATTATCAGAGTAAGTAGTTGAACTTTTGGATCAGCTAAATAATTTATCTACGAAGGTAGATGATAATCTGAATGACACAAAACCGGTAGTCTTTAATGAGACAGAAGAGTGCGAACAAATTAGGAAACTGAAACAAAATCTGAATCAAATTAATACGCAACACCAAAGAGAAATCCGGGAAGTACAAGATCAGCTGACACAGGTAATACAAGAATTACGTATTTCAGAGGACACTCGCGCCCCAATACGGGATGAGGGACACAGAAATATGGAACAGCCACAAAATAATAACACAGCGCATTTCGGAAATTATGACAGAAATTGGCAAGGTGCACCGAATTTTGAAATGGAACCGCCGAAACGACGTAACAATGACCGCTATGCGACTCGCCGACATGATGATTTTGACTATAAGCTGTTCATTACTACACGTAAATTTAAAACATTTAAGAATTCTGGCAACGACATTCATCCACAAGCATGGCTCCATCAATTCTCTCATTGTTTTCCTCCCAACTGGTCATTAGAACACAGATTAGAATTTATGTGTGGCTACTTAGAGAATGAACCAGCTGTAAGAATGCGATCGGTCATTCACGATTGCCACAGTGAAGGAGAATTTTACCATGCCTTCCTCTCAGCATACTGGTCTCAAGCCACACAAGACCGAGCAAAACGTGGCATCATAATGATGAAACATTTCGAACAATCTGAATTTTCCAGTCTTGTGAAATATTTTGAAGACATGTTGCATAAGAAACAGTATCTTTCAAACCCATACAGCCCCTCAGAACTCATCCGCATTTGCTTAATCAAATTACCTGAACATTTACGGCATATTATTTTGGCAGGACGTTGCAAAGACGACATTGAAGCTTTTCAGGGGCTCTTACAAGAACTGGTAATTGACACTGACATTCGCGGAACGCGAAAACAGGAGCACAACAATTACAGGTCACATCCGTCACAATTCTGCGATGACAGAAATAATAACTGGACACGACAAGGCTATTCTCACAACACATATCGTGACCAAAACAGACACTACCCGTATGACAACCGTTGGCAGAGTAGTAATAATTACAGGGAAAGATCACCTCTCCGCGGTAGTGACTATCACAGAGACAATCAGAGAAACATACAATTTGGGAACCAAAATAATTATTATCAAGGGAGACAGAATAACTTTAGATGCAATGGTCCAGCGCGCCATTATGAAACGTCCCCTTTGAAAAATTGTACAGGACTGTGCTTAACCTGACACACAATATTTTTAGCGCAACGAAATCTGACTATCAAAGATCCCTGCAAAAGAATGGCCCTGAGTAACATTAAACTATACCTTTCACAAATCACTTACCTCACAAAAATCTTCATTACTCGAACTACTGCAATACAGCGAGCGCCACTACTGCCTGCTAAATAAAAGATTCAAACTACGGAAGGCACTAACTACTGATAGGGATAGTTAGCAAATGAAAGATATTAATAGAGAACAAACAATGTATTTACCTTAATAGTCATAATATATATATAGCAGTTCATGACAAATTACAAAACTCCGCCATCTCTCTCCCCACATCCACCACTGCTGGCGGCTCACCTCCAACTGCGCAACGCTACGCGCTGTTCACATCCAGCTGCCGCTGCCCAACACTACAATGGCAGACAACAATGCAAACCAGCCACAGACTGCACACAGCACAGCCAGTGATTCTCACACAGAGCGCTACGTGGCGTTACCAATAAAAAAACCTAAACAGCCTACTTACATAATGACCAGTAGCGAAAGTGTAACTAACGATAAATTTAACAAAAAGAAAATGAAGACCACGAAGTGAAGAGATACTGGTAAGTTCAGAAGAAAATAAAGCATGATAGACGAAGCTAGAAGAATATAAAAACCAGAAAAGCACGTGCAAAGAAAGTATTCCTGGCCAGAAGACCTCTAATAGAGTGAAACATCGGTCTTAATTTGAGGAGGAATGTACGCCTAGAGCGTAGTATTAAATGGAAGTGAAACTTGCACTGCGGGAAAGTCGGATAAGTAGAGGATCGGAACGTTTGAGATGTAGTACTATAAAAGGATGTTCAAAATTAGGTGAACCGATAGCAGAGTTGGTGAGTAGCGGAACACTTGCAAACGATTGACAAGAAGAAGGGATAAGATGATAAAACATGTGCTCAAGCATCGAAATAACTCCCAAGGTACCCAAAGACAGAGTCTGGAAAATGTACAACACGTAATTGAAGGCGCTGGGTGTAAGCGCCACTCTGAGAAGATGGTACAGACGAGGAATTCGTGGGACACATCAGACTAGTGAGAAGACTGATGATCCAAAAAATGAAAACAAAAGCAAGATAATACTATTGTGACAAACTCTAAGCAAGTTGAGACTTCCATTTTCCCTATCTGAGCTGACTTTTAACCTTCACAGAGTATCTGTCTCTTGTCGCTGAGTAATTTGATAACGCCACATGTTTGTGCGATATCTCAGATGGTAGCCACAAAGATTACACACAACAGATTTGACTGCCACGTTCACTCGATAGGAATGTGACAGCTTTCGAATCAGTAATCTTTGCAAAAACTACATATGATCTTTTTTTGAGAAAATTCGCTTTCAGTGACTTTACAACAAATTTCACAGTCCATCTAAACTGCATACATTTCAAATTTTCAGTCTGATTTCGTTTCCATGGAAACATGTTCTCACCTGATTATGTCTGCAACAAGAGTAATAACTCAGTCCCTATTCGGAATATGCATGCCATGTCATAGAAAAATACCATATTGTTCAACAACATGGCCTGCATATTGTTCATATAAATTGAGTGAATACTCTTGTAGCTGAGATACTCAGGTCTAAAGATGATACCAGGGCACCAAAATCGGCCATAAAATTTGGTATATATTCACTCTAGACGTACAATAAAATCTGGTGCAAATAATAGACTTTCTCCTTTATTACAAAATTGTATTTATTACAAAGTTGTGTGTATAGCATTTACCCCATTTTTGGCCCAGTCAACTGGCGCCACTAACCAATACACCACATCTGGGCAACATTTGTTGTTTTGGTGCGTACGTGTATCAGAAACAATGGCACTTGTGGCCATCATTCAGGCTTTCACAATCGTTGTGCTACTCCGACTAGGTGTACGTCTGAAAGGAAGAAGACGTGTTCGCGATGCAAAGGAACTAGTAGTAGAAATCAGTAGCTTCTAGATCAGTTTTTTTAAAGAAAACTTTCCTGGAAGCTGATTGCTACTACTATCGTACATTTTATTCACTTCTGACTCACTGTTTTCAATAAAAATTATAAGAAACTTGATTCTTTTTGAAAAGGTGAACGTAAGGGAAAAATATTTTCTGGAAAAATGTGTATGGAAGAAAAAAATCGTATATAAGAAAATAAGGAATACGAATCCTTTTATTATATTTAAAACATATATACCGAAAAATTTTCTAATGTTTTCTTCTTGGGCGGTCATGAGATTTTTAAAAACAGGAAAACATTTCCTAGTGAAACGCCTTCCCCTCGTTTCCAAGTTTCAGGCCTCTGGCCCTGTTGTCACGACACTACAGGAAGACTAATATCTGCGTTAACTGAAGTGCATCATTTTTTTCAGGTCTTTTTATTAAGTACATTGGCGAAGAAAGAAAGCACGTTGTCAAATGACTAGCCCTCCCCACATTTGACATACCTAAGATTTCGTCAGATCTAGGGCCACAGTCCTTCAGTCGACGTACTTGTGCAGAGTTCGACAGAAAATGCAGGTCGGCAGTTTGTGTACGTGGTTGGTACTCAAGAAACAAAGCTGATTCTAATTTACTCATTTTCATCTGTTTATTTCACACGTGAAATAAATGATTACATTTATGTGAAGAGACGAATTGCAAACAACATGTAAATGTCAGTGACAATACTGAAATTAGTATTAAAAAAGAATAATTTACATTTGAAGCGAAGTATGTCCTCGTATTAAAGTCAATGGATGTTACGTCAGAGCCATCTGTTATTCAGTAAAGAAATGACACATGAGTGAGACGTACATTCGTGTTCATGTGAGAGACACAAAGTAAACAGGTAGCTGTGGTTTGATAACAAGCAGACTGCTCCAGCTGCAACCGTTGAGTTTTATCTCAAGTCAGTCAGCCACGAGGTTTCATACAGACAGGAGTTACACATGAGCACTCACCTGCAGTCAGTTTAACTCATCGAGATTTGTTTTTCTTTTTTTTTCAATAAATTTTAAAAGCTTAAAATGCTTCATAAGCTACTAAAAATTCTCGGTTCAAATTCTATGCTGTGCATCATATGTAATTACTGTTATATTATACATTATATTATAGATATACTCTTATACATTACTACATAGGCCATTGTGTTATTCTGATTTTTATAATTAAAAGTTCCACAAAGTTTATTCGTTGTCTTCTGACTTGTAATAATATATTTTCTATGAGTCATGTTAATCACATAGATGCTCCCAATAATATCTTTTATATCCATGTATAATTTTACATTGCTCTCAATAGTTACTCAGTTTAAAGTTTTATCTGTTTTAATGTGAATATTTGGCTTCTTTGTAAGAATAAATTTTTTCTGTTTTTTACACTATACTGATTGTCACAATACAATTTTTTATTTTTTTTATATATTTGGTGTTAAAAAAGTTGAATAAGAAGCAACAAGTGCCATACTGCTATAGCTGTACCACAAATATACAGTTAATCCATTTTCAGATACGATGATTTACCACTCAACTAAATAAGACGACCCATCTATATTAATAAAATTTTATTAAATTAAATGACAGGTGACTGGGAACCAAAAATTAGAATTCCTGAGAAGAAGTCAAAATATAAGCAAAATGTGCAAGTTTATGATCAAGCAATTGTGGAAAATTGACTTTAATTTTTGACAACTGTACATATAAGTGTAAAATTAATCATTAGTACATTTATTCTAAAAGCTTAGACCAACAACTAAATCACGAATTTATAAAGAGATGTGAAGAAATTGAAGATAAACATAATTTAAAAAATGCTACTTTTATTGAAAATAATGATGAAATTATTCTATTAGATCAATGTCAAAATAATTCAGTTGTAGTTTTTCATGACTTCATTCTTAAAAATCAAGATGTAGTTAGAAATAGCCTTGTAGTCTGGTCCCTTCAACCCCCATAACACAACCAAACCAACCAACCAAAGCAATTAGTCAGAGATAATCTTAATTTTTAAAATATTATCAGACAAGATGACACAAATTTAAATCATATCTACTGTGAGTTCATTGGAGATAATTGTGAATTTTTCGATTTAAAAAAATGTGTAATAAATGCTGGAAAGATCAGTCTGGATTTCTTTATGGCAGACATGAGTAGAAAACCAAGTGAAGGTAAGTTCAGAAATAAAATACAGCATTTCATAAACACTGAATAACATAAATGTTAAACAAGAAACAACCTAAATGTTAAATGTTTAAATACAATTTGTTAATGTTTTTTCATCTATATTAATTTACAAAGTATGGCCAGGATGTTGTTAAAATAGCCACAAAATGGAAGAGTGAAAGAACAATCAAGAAAGAAACAACCAAGAACAGAATATGAAAACTATAAGTAAGAAGATCAACCAGTTATCATACTATTGAACAAGTAAAACAAGGAATCGAAGGTTTACCTGGCAATGTTCAGAAAGCTACTGATTCCCTATCGTTATTTTCATCCAGAAGAATTTGGAGATTTACCACCAATAAGACAACTACATGACTGATCTGAAGATGATACTGGTAATATCACTATACATTAAGTGAATCATGAATAGAAGATGTATTGAATAAATATGAAAAATAAGAAGAAAGATAGCTGAAACTAAGGGTACAGTTAAAAAAAATAGAGGAGAGGAATGTTAAAACATAAAGAACAATGATTATTTTAAAAGAATAAATTGTAAGTGAAAGAATGTTAAAGTATAACAACAATAGAGAAGATTCAACTTTTGGATTAAACCTGTTGGTCAATTCAATTCTTCCTGGTTATATTTACTCTGGTCCTGGAACAAGATTAGAAGAAAGATTATCTGGAGGTAATAAAGGAGTCAATCCAATAGGTGAAGCTTGTAAAATACGCCTATTAAGATAGTGAAGATTTGGAAAATACATGAACCACATAAGGAACTTCAGTTAACTGCAAAAGAATGAAAGTATTCTCAAGATGCTCCACTTGGTGAGAAATGGTCTGCAACTGCAGTTAGAGGAATAATGTGTGAAAAACGAAAATTAGGTATGGGCTTAGACTTGGATGATAATGGTTGACAGTTATAAAAATATTAATCCTTATAAATATTGATCTACATAAACCAATAACTTCAGCATTTATTACAAATTGCTACCTAGTGGCAAGAATAAACTAACATTAATTAAAGTTAAAAATTGAATAAATAACCAGCATCAATCATTTTTAACTAATGCAGAAGAAAGAAAGAAAGATAAGAAAACTGGTGGAAATTTATTTGTTACATTAGGTATTCCCATTGCAAAAGAGGTTATTAGTATCTGCTGAAAAAAAGAAGCTTCTAAACTAACAAAACATGAAGACAGATTATTACCATTACTACAGGTAGCATTACCATATCTAGCAACTACTGGTTACTAGAACAACAAAAGAGATAATTTGACAATGGAGAAGAAAGCTGGTGCTAGCAAAAAATAATCGATTTCTATCCAAATCCATATAGTAATTTTGATATAGAGAAACATGCTAAGGAATTAAAAATCAAATACTTCCTTGGTGAATTCATGATTCATAACTCACCTACTAATTAAAATACTACTGAATGGGGAATAGTTAATTTATATACATCTGATCATATTGGTACTCATTATATTATAAAACCGAAAATACCAAATTTTTTTGACTCAGTTCGTGATAATATACCGAAAGTGTTATTAAAGTATTTAGGAAATAATGATTATATTATACTGCTAAAGGAATACAGAATTCAAACAAATCTATTTGCAGTCAGTTATGTTTATTTGTTTTAAAACTGTTGTCAGAAAATAATTACTTTAATAATATTTTAAATTTAATAAATGGACATTCTTGAAAATATACTACATCAATTAAAAGCGTTATGAATATAGGGAAAAATCTTAGAAAACATAAAATCATAAACTGACCCAAAAAGATGAATATTAATTACAGAAATTCATAAGGAATTATTTAACAACTTTAAAGTAACTATTGTATATATTGATTTTAAAGATAGAAGATTAGTAGATGTAAAAGATCCTATAAGTGGTTATGATCCAGTTTCAAAACAATATTTTGTAAAGTGTTAACCAATATTCGTGCAAAACCTGAATACACAAGTATACTAAATAACCTCAATAACTATGTCACTACAACCCATTTAAATGAAAACTTGTAATAGCTTAATAAAACTAATCTAACTAATTACTTTACAAAAATGGTAGAAAAAAAGTTTTGTCAGATTATATCATAGAAGCAAATTTCATGTGGTATATAAGTCAATTACATAATCTTCAGAAAAGAATCTGAGACAAACATAAACTGAAATTTCGTTTTGTTAGGAGTGATCATATATTAAAATATACATTTAAATACAATGTATAAATGTAAAGAATTATTTTTTGGAACCAATATACATTGTGATTTCTCACCCACTGATTTTAAAATAGAGATAAAAAGATGTAATGTTGATGAAATCGAAACTTTATATCCAACAAAGTTCAACAATCCATTACTTGAAATAAAAATGAAAGATATTTATATCTAAACCAGTCACTTAAAACTGTACCTATTTCAAGTGAATTACTCAGATAAGGTGTACTTACGTTGGACTCAAATGATGATGACAGAATAGAAGAATACGTTAAAGCTTATTAAATTTTTATCTACAGATATGGAGCATCATGCTTCAAACTCACTCCAACAGAACAATCACATCTACTGTTTGAAGTGTGAAAAATTCTTGAAAAACATAATCCTCACAGAGTAACAACTAAAATGGAAGACAATGAACTGAAGGAATTTGTAGAATTTGTAAAACAAGAAAGAGTAAATTCATTAAAAATTTTTTAGATAAACATATGACCAAACTGGTCACACATTCAAATACTAGTAATATACATGAAGCAATTATTAATGATTTACATTAACAGATAAGAAAAAATTAAAAAAAAGACATTGTCTCACATAGAAATAAAGGACATAAATATTTACTAACTGTAATTGATGTCTTTTCCAAATTCTGCTTGGGTTATTCCAGTTAAAGATAAAACAGATAAGCATGTAACAGATGCTTTATAAAAATTTATAAAAATAGATCTTAAAAAATTCTAAAGACTTTTGTAAGAAACACTTTAAAGAACTGATGAAAAAATATAATAATTATTCAACTTTTACTGAAAAGCATCTGTTATTGAAAGATTTAACAGATCATTAAAATAAGTGATGTGGGAAAACTTAGACTTACTTGGAAATTATAAATGGACTGAACTGATTTGAAAACTAGTTGACGACTAAAATAATGCAAAATATTCAACAATAAAAATGAAGCCAAAAGCTTATTGATAAGTGCACTGTCATATTATCTTTGAAGCGACTGCTGGATTTTCCGGTTTCTGGGGAGCTTTGAGCTCAGCCGGACACAGCAGCAGTGAAGTCAGGGATGGAGTGAAAGTGAGGTGCGGACAGCCAATGCTCGAAGGCCGCTGGCAACACACATGAACTGTCTGATGGAAGGAGATTGGAGCGGGACGATTGTTGGTCGGTCGTTCAGTTGGTCGTCTCATCGGTCGACATGTATTTGGTCTTTTGACCATTTCTAGGCCTCATCACTTAGCCATCTTTCCGGAAGTGGGTCGGATCCTTCCTTGTGCAGAGATGTAGTGGCCAATGGGCCAGAGCTACCCTCTGCATGTATGGGCACGAGCCAGAGTGCCTGGGTCGCCATCTCTCCGAGTTCCGAAAGGACATGTAGTTGAGTCAGGTTGGAGCTGCAGTCAGCTTCGGACAGCCCAGAGTCGCCCGACCGTCGCTGACAAACGTAACTTGAGTGGGAACGACCTGCGATTGTCGTTTGGTCGGTCGTCTCATCAGACGATGTGTACCTGGTCGCCGACCACTTGTGGAAAGTCTCTGTGTGTCGAATTGATTCGCCCTTGTTGTTCCACAGTGATTGCTTTTACGATTTTTCGTGTTCTTGTGCAAGTGTGTTTACGTCGAACTGTGTGTAGCTTATGTTATTTCCACCGAGCACATGAATGCTATCTACATACTGCAATAGGCAGTTGGTCGGTTGCAACAGTGAAAATTGATTAAGTTGTTGGTTGGTTCTTCATTTGTCCCTAGGTCGTGTTGCAAACAGATTGTTTAGTGTTATGCTTGGCTGCCTGTCTCATCTAAAATGCAGTTAGAGTTTCCTCCCCAGGCCGAGCCTTGGAACACATCTGAGCACCCTTGTTTGTTGTTTGTGATTGTCATTTTATTTGGTCACAGGTACTGTGCCAGGCCTTCAGCCATGTATTAATATTGTCTGTTATATATTTAGTATATGGCCTCCAGACGAACTTCAGAACAACTTTAAGATTAGGCGTTCAGCCGTGTTTCATTTACAATTCATGTTGCCCTCTATTTAGGCCTTCAGCCGCGTTTCTTTCAGAATCTGTGGCTTTAATATGTAAATCTTTGTCTGTAAGGATTCTCTTTAATTATTTTAAATTCTTGAAACGGCCTTCAGCAGTGTACTGTAGATTTTTATCCTAAGGTTGTCTTTAATTATTCTTCAGTAATTATTTGTCCCTTCAGCCGACAAGACACTTCAAGTTTTCTTAAGATGTTTTTTCTGTTGTAATGTGTAAAGGCTTATCTTTAAAGTCTCTCTTTTATTATGTAAAGAAAAGTTCTTTAATTGGGCTTTCAGCCAAAGAATTAACTTGAATTTTCCTTAATATGGGCTTTAACCAGAATTTGTAAATGCTTGGCTTTTAAAGAATTTCCTTTGATGATCTGAAATATTATTTCAGACTTTACCCGAGAAGATTTTGTAATTTTTTTTAAAGTAAGGCCTTCATCCATTACTCAAAATCCTGGTGTTTTAAAAGAAACCATTTAAACTTCTTCTGGAGAAGTTACTTGTTCCCTCAACCATGAATTGATCTTTGTTGTTTAAAAGAGAAAACAGTGCATTGGTTTAAGGAATAAAGTTGTGTGTGTTTTTTTATAACTAACAGTAATTGACCTTGGCCCCTTTCTACAACCTGATCCGCTCTGTCCTGTGAAACCAGATTACAGTTCATATCCTAAAAGACAAGCAACTTGATTACAACAAAACCATAGATTATTTTTTTCATCACTAATCACAAGCAAGCGTTTTTTATATGTAAGATTGTTGTTGATAAGGTCTATGATCGACTCCATTAATTATAAAATTTACTCAAGTGAGTAATCATGTGTTCACAAAGGCTTTAATGTTTTTACAATACACATAAAATATTAAAACAGCTGGTGAGTTAAGTGAAGAAACCTTAAAATTTATGGATCAGCCTAGATGTGGTGTAAGAAATTAATTTGGTAGTTATAGAACAAGTATGTATAAATGGAGCAAAAAGTACATAAAATGGTTCTATAAAGGAGCAATTAAAAATATTAGAAGTAACAGAAAAAAACATTTCATTTATGGCAGAGATGTACTGATAACAATAACCCTAATTCTTTTAATTTTAAATGAAAGTAGATCACATTAAAATGAAATATATGATCACCATTGTCCAAAGGATCTAGATAGAAAATGATATATGTCAGGTCACGCATTTTTTTCCAAATATGAATAATGATCAAGTAGAAATACATATGGATGAAGATGTGCTGTGGTAGTTGGAGACTAACAGAAATACACCATAACATCAAACAAATCTATTTGAAGTTTCACTTCACGAAATTCGACACTCATGATGTTTATATCATTCAGATGTTTGTGATGCAATAATGTATCTGTACTATATTATTTCAAAAGTAGAATTATTTCGCAGTGAAATTGATGGTATTCAAAGTTTGGTAAAAAAAATCAACAAAATCGACTATACCAAAACATACACCAGTTACTCTACCATTCAATATAAAAGAATTAGTCAAGCTATTAAGTGAAATTAATAAATTCGTTCAGTTATCACTTGCAATTAAAAGTTTATATATTTATAAGTTGTCATTTTGGGTAGGAAGTGATATGAATGCACAATTAATAATCAATTGGTTACCATTCTCACCACCAGATTTACAAGAAATAAATGGAGTGTATCAAAGGACGTGATATGAATGCACAATTAATAATCAATTGTTTAACATCTTCACCACCAGATTTACAAGAAATAAATAGAGTGTATCAATGACTGAATAGTGATGTTATTTTATTTGTTGATGACATGATGTATATGGTAAATTTACAGACATTAGAATCAACCCCAAATATCCAAAGTCAATAATTAGTATGGGATTATTAAAAAAAAATTTAAATGATGTGTTAAACACTTATTATAGTAGAACATTTTTATTCTTTAATGAATTTTTCTATGTGGATTTAGATGAATGTGATCTTAGATATAATTTATGAGGATTTATAAGTAGACAATTTCAACGGTTAGTTACGGGATTAAATTCTGTATTCACATATGATAATGGATTATTGTATTTCTAAAAGGATGATGCTCTTCATGAATATAATGATATCACAAACATTTTTGTTGAAACTGGTACCACTGGTTTGCCTTTATTTGGTATGCATTTTAATAAATCATCATAATTAGGTCCTGAACTACTATTTATATTGAAACATACATTACTAAAGTTTGAAACTTTATAAAAAGCTAAGAAATATTTTTATATGTATAGAAGCTCTCAACCAATGGCTAAAGCTGTCTTCAAACTACATGGAATCCAAATCATGTAAATATTGTAACGCTGAGAAGTCAACTGAAAATTTTACTTCACAAAAATACACAAAAGGTAGTTATAGAACGATGTGTAGACAACACATGAATCAATATTATGTAAAAGTTTTCAATGAAAAACGGATTTCTTGTGTACGGGGAAAATTACTTCTAAATATTAATACAAAAATCATTAAAACAAATTCCTAGTGAAGAACATTCGAAAATATTATTTTCGATGAATAATGATGAAATACGAGAATCTGATACATCTACAAAGAAGTGTAAAGTTTGCCAAGAAATTTAAGATTCAAATTCATTTTACAGAAATCCACCACATAAAGAAAATGTGTTTTAGAATATATGAAGAATAAGTAAAGTTCATAATTCCAGAATTAATTTTTAATTAGCTATTAAATAAGAATTTCTGCCAGTGAATTTTGAAATGTTAGTTTTTTACAAATGTAATAAATTTTGTTTTTGATAAAGAGAAGACTCAGATCGAAAACTTCATGGTTGTTCAACATCATGATAACTATAAAAGAAGAAATTTATAAGTTTAAAAGCATCTGATCGAATTATTATTTAGTAAAGTTTTTCATTGAAAACTTTTACATAATATCCATTCATACATTGTCTACACTTCGTTCTATAACTACCTTTTGTGTATTTTTGTGAAGTAAAATTTTCAGTTGACTTCTCAGCGTTACAATATTTACATAATTTGGATTCCATGTAGTTTGAAGACAGCTTCAGCCATTGGTTCAGAGCTTCTATATATATATAAACATTTCTTAGCTTTTTATAAAGTTTCAAACTTTTGTAATGTTGTTTGAAGTGAAAAACATGAAATCTACACTGTTGAGGTAAACAAGGAAGTATTGAGTCCTAACGATAACCAAAGGTATGTTCTCGAAAATAAAATAGATGCATTACCATACAGACATTATACATTGTAAAAAAATCTAAAAATATTTCTGTATAAATGTAACTATTTCTGAAAAAGCTCAACAACATTAGCAATACTAATTTTTAAAGAAACATATTACTGGTTGTGATTATTTACTTACCAGATTCAGAGAAAAAATATGTTTTGAACTCAATGAATTTAAAATTATTTTACCTAATAGATTTTAAAAATAATTAAAAATTAGGATCTTCCATTTTTTGAAGAAGAGAATCTTAAATTGAGATCTAAAGGAATGAAGAAGTTAAAAAAGATAAAGAATTTCCTGATTTGGAATTTACTCTGCGAAACGTTTTAAAAATTTAATTTTTTCCTATTAAATTTTGTAATCTCTAAATGGACAACACCAAGGAGTGTAGTCAGTGCATAGATAAAAACCTATTACAGAATTTCATATGGATATACATAAAAAAGATTGCTATCGAAATATTTCTAAAGAATGTGTTAATAGATACCTGAAAATTAAAGCTACATATGATTGTGGTAGAACTGTACATAAAAGTATACTAGAGAAACATGAAAAATCGACGATTCATAAAAATCTGTTGTCCGATAAGGCTGAAAGAATTAGGAAAATTTTGGGTAAGGAATAGAACATATGTTTTTCTATAAACAATTTTTTGTAATAAGTAACTGTAATAAGAAAAATAATTATTCCTCTTAATTTTGTATGTATTTTATAATAATATGAATGATTTTTAATGAAAATAAGTGAGTTAGATTTGAAATTTGAACGAAAGTAGAATAATTGAGTAGCATCTGGGTAAATTTTTAAAGGAAACAAGTGAGCAAGTGAAATGGGTCAAAGAGTTTTCTTTAAAAATTGAGGCAGAACCTGCTGAATTATTGTAATGGTACTACTTCTACAAGGCAAATATTGAAATTCACTATTATAAACAGGATTTATTTTCAACTATTACCCTTCCATCAACACAATAAGTTTATTTCTTAATTAATTAAGTTTGTTAGGTGATGATAATTCACTGTTAGATAAAATGCATTACACAAAGACATTGATCACTGACATATGCTGGTCATAGGTTTATACACCTTTTTGATTTTGCAACATGCGAGATGTTTCGAAAAAAATGCGCAATACATCGAATGGCACAGTGTTACTCAGGTCAAACACTATTGAACCAGAACTTCTATGAAATCTGGTAACTTTCATATCAGAAAAAAACTTTCACATTAATGCTTTCAGCTAGACATCGAAATAACATATGAAACTTGTCTGTGCAGTTGAGAATATTGCTATTGAAGTAATATTTTAGGGAAATCTTGATTCCTGTGGATTCAAAACATTCGCGTTCTGCCAGATGCTAAGCAACAGACGTGTCATCTTAAGATGGAATTAACCGAGTACATCATAGACCAAAAGTAAGCGCTACCTGACCAAACACACAATACCAGCCTTATGTGAAGTCTAAGGATCTTCTTGAAACTCTTTATGCAGTGCCTCACTTACTGTCGGTAATGTCTGCTTCACAACTGTCCGAATTTGAGGAAATTCCCCGTATTACGAATATTACTCTAGCTTTTTGCATTTTTTTTCTAAAAGACTGTCTTTTTCGCCACATTTAGGATCAAATTATTCTCCGATTGCAATCTCATGAGAAAACAGGTGTTTCAAGTTTTTGTTCTAGTGATCTAAAAGCATTCCAATGAGTTTCCTGTCATATGGTAATGCAGTAACATATTCATGCCCCAAACGATGCGAAAAATGAATGCAGAATTGATCGATGCGGATTCTCCAAGTCTCTGCTTTTTGGACAACTATATGCTAGTTGAAATGCTCTCGAACATTGCGTCGGACTGGTGTCAGTGGAAACTGCGCAATATATCAACGAAGCGAATGCTCGTAATCTTTAAGTCCGAGTGGGGGAGCTGTAGTGTCTCACTAATTTATACAATTTATGATTTCCCACATTGACACGAGATCTTGTATATTTCTTGTCGGATGCTGTAGAACTAAACAGTTTCATCACCCTCTTCAGCAGATAAAATTACTGTTTCTGTGTCGTGTCTTATACGAGTATAACCATGCGCTTTTTCCTCCTCTGTACCGACTTTCTGCTTTAATGTGGGTGTCCTAGTTATGCCCTTCAACTTTTTCGCCTTATTTCTTCAGTAGTCTGACGGCAGTTTTCACAACACCATACTCAGCGAAACTGGTAAAATATGTTATGTGCTGAGTACTGGGAGCAGGCACGAAATTGATATCACACTGTCACGCAGTGGTTTTTCTATTAAGGTAAATAGAGTTCGTCTGCCTTCGTTTACTTTATTGCGATACTGGACATGAAAGAAGTAGGACTTTGAAATATACCGTCTACCGCATCCAGTCTGCAGTCGCCAAATAAGGCTGACCACTGTTGACAGATTCGATGATATATTATCATTATGTGAAATTAGACTTGTGGAAACTAATTCTTACCGTGTATAGCGAGGTCTTTCTCGAATCCCCCATCTGAGTTATTGTTTCATTTTCTTAGTGGTCGAAGAGCTAATGTAAAGGGTTAACTTGACGAGTGATAGAATATAAAACTCTAATAAAAAAGTGAGAGTACATAACAGTCTGTTCTTCTGATTGCGAAGTTTATCATTCTGCTGAGGTGTCTCGACAATAAGTAGTGCAACACATTTTTTCTCAGCCAATTTCGTTTGAAAAATGCGTAATTCGTTGTGGGACACCGTGAAATATTCCCGCTTCAGGACTTACAGTTTTATGAAGTTCCGATTGGTGACACCACTATACGAAGCCTTCATAATGGCTTCTGTAACGGAAGTGGGTTTCGAGCAAAGAGGTGTTAATGAGTTGCTCTTGCCGGGATCGCTGATATTCATAAGCACTTGGAAACTATCTACGGAAACCTGGCAGTAAACAAAAGCACGCCGAGTAGTTGGGCTAGGCGTCTGTCATCATCGTAACGAAATCACGCAAAGCTGTCCGGTCCCCCGCGTGCCGGCCGGCCGCACCCAGCTGTGACTCCTGCCATGTTGGAATGCGCGGACGCTCTGATTCAAGGTGATCGACGGATCACAGTTAAACACTGTTCAACTGGGCGTCTCTGTTGGTAGTGCTGACACGCTCGTCCATCATGTCACAAATGTATGCTCGCTGGGCTCCCCGCCGTCTAGCAGTAGACGATAAACAGCAACGAAGGAGCATCTGACAGTATCGCTTGCGCGTTACGAGACTGATCGTGACAATCATTTGTTGAACATCGTCACACGGGATGAAGCAAGAGTCCATCGCTTCGAACCGGAAACAAAACGGCAATCCATGGGGTGGGGTCACACCACCTTCCCTCCGAAGAAAAGTTCAAAGTCGCACCGTCAACCATTAAACTCTTAGTGACGGTCTTCAGAGACTCTTAAAGGGTTATTCTGTTTGATGTCCCCCCACATGGTGCATCGATCAACTCGGAAGCGTATTGTGCTTCCCTCAGGAAATTGAAGAAACGACTTCAGCATGTTCGTTGCTACAAAAATGCAAATGAACTTCTCCGTTTCCAGGACAACGCAAGGCCTTACACAAGTCGGCGCACCCGGGAGGAGCTGACAAAGCTTCATTGGGCTGTTTTTCCTCTTTCAACGTATAGCTCGGATCTCGCACTTTCCATGTTTGGCTCAAAGAAGCTTGCACGCCACTGGAGGTTATTGATGCAGCAAAACGTTGGGTCCGACGTAGACGTAGAGTGGTACCACGAGGGTATATAGCCCTTCCAGTAAGCTGGTGTAAGGCCTTCGCACTAAACGGAGATTACGTTGAAAAAATACCGTTTTGTAACCAGAACAGTGAGTAATAATATGGTGTATTGGAATCCTGAATTAAACCAACCTGTTTGCATTGCTTACTGAACACACCTAGAATTAATGTATGATTTCATACGCAAACAAGGGGTCCGGTATATTCGTCGTCTCCTTATACTGAGCTAGACTTTCATTAAATCCAGCACCGTTTGTGCTCGTGCAAGAGGACGAAAACACAATTCATTCAGTGTTTCTCAAAGAGCCTGCCGATCTTGAAAGGTGGTTTGCTAGCAAACTCATTCTAGTCTAGTCGTCCGTTTCATGGTTTAGCGGGTGTCGGTCGAAATGAAAGACGAATCTGCTTCTTGGCGCACTCGTTATGAACAAAGCGGAGGTGGCTGAGCTCTGGTGACAGGCTGTAAGGATCTGATAGCTCGAAGTCTATGGAACGAGTGTCCTTTGTACAGTGTAGCGCTAAGTTGGGCGATGAGAGAGTTTTTTTTTTTTCAAGTCATCAGTTTGCTGATTGGTTTGATGCGGCCCGCCTCTAATTCCTCTGCTGTGCCAACCCACTCATCTCAGAGTAGCACTTGCAACCCACGTTCTCAATTGTTTGCTGGATGTATTCCAATCTTTGTCTTTCTCTACAGTTTTTGCCCTGTACAGCTCCCTCTAGTACCATGGAAGTTATTCCCTGATGTCTTAACAGATGTCCTATCATTCTGTCCCTTCTACTTGTCAGTGTTTTCCACTTATTCCTTTCCTCTCCGTTTCTACTCAGAACCTTATCATTCAAGCTAATTTTCAACGTTCGTCTGTAGCATTACATCTCAATTGCTTTGATTCTCTTCTGTTCCGGTTTTCCCACAGTCCATGTTTCCCTACCATACAAAGCTGTGCTTCAAACGTACATTATCAGAAATTTCTTCCTCAAATTGATGTCAGTGTTTGATACTAGTAGACTTCTCTTGGCCACGAATGCGGTTTTTGCCAGTGCTAGTCTGGTTTTTATTTCCTCCTTTCTCCTTCCGTCATCGGTTATTTTACAGCCTAGGTAGCAGAATTCGTTAACCTCATCTACTTCGTGATCATCAGTCTTGATGTTAAGCTTCTTGCGGTTTTCATTTTTTGCAACTTCTCATTACCTTCGTATTTCTTCGATTTACTCTCGGTCCATATTCTGTACTCATTAGACTGGTTATTACATTCAGTAGATCATGTAATTCTTCTTCACTTTCACTCAGGATAGCAATGTCATCAGCAAATCGTATCATTGATATCCTTTCACACTGAATTTTAATCCCACTCCTGAACCTTTCTTTTATTTCCATCATTGCTTTTTCGATATACAGACTCAGCAGTAGGGCGAAAGACATCCGTGTCTTACACCCTTTTTAATCCGAGCACTTCATTCTCGGTCGTCCACTTTTATTATTTCCTCTTGGCTCTTATACATATTGTATATTACCAGTCTCTCCCTACAGCTTACCACATTTTTTTTTCAGAATTTCGAATACCTTGCACCATTTCATGTTGTCGAACGCTTTTTCCAGGTCGACAGATCCTAGGAACGCGTCTTGATTTTTCTTTAGCTTTGCTTCCATTATCAACGCAAAGTCGGAACTGCCTCTCTGGTGCCTTTACCTTTCCTAAACCCAAACTGATCGTCAGCTAACACATCCTCAATTTTCTTTTCCATTCTTCTGTGTATTACTCTTGTCTGCAGCTTGGATGCGTGATGTTCAAGCTGATGGTGCAGTACTTCTCTCACTTGTTAATTCTAGCAATCTTCGGAACTGTGTGGATGACATTTTTCCGAAAGTCAGGTAGTATGTCGCCAGACTCATACATTCTACATACCAACGTAAATAGCCGTTCTGTTGCCACTTTCCCCAATGATTTTAGAAATTCTGATGGAATGTTATCACTTCTGCCTTATTTCATCTTAAATGCTTCAAAGCTCTTCCAAATTCTGATTCCAGTACTGGATCCCCTGCCTCTTCCCTACCGACTCCTGTTTCTTCTTCTATAACATCAGACAATCTTCCCCCTCATAGAGGCTTTCAATGTACTTGTTCCACCTATCCGCTCTCTCCTCTGAATTTAGTAGTGGAATTCCCGTTTCACCCATAATGTTACCACCCTTGATTTTATAATTACACGGAAGTTTGTTTTGACTCTGTTATAAGCTGAGTCAGTGCTTTTGACAATCATTTCTTTTTCGATTTCTTCACATTTTTCACGCAGACATTTCGTCTTAGCTTCCCTGCACTTCCTATTTATTTCACTCTCAGTGGCTTGTATTTCTGTATTCCTGAATTTCCCTGAACGTTTTTGTACTTCCTTCTTTCATCGATCAACTGAAGTATTTCTTCTGTTGCCCATAGTTTCTTCGCAGTCGCCTTCTTTGTAATTAAGTTTTCCTTTCCAGCTCCTATATTTGCGCTTGTTAGAGATATCCATTCCTCTTCAACTTCACTCCCTACTGAGCTATTCCTTATAGAAGTATCTATAGCCTTAGAGAACTTCAAGAGTATCTCGTCAGCCGTAGTACTTCTGTATCGCACTTGTTTGCGAATTGGTTCTTCCTGTCTACTCTCTTGAACTTCAGTCTACTCTTCATCACTACTACATTGTAATCTGAGTCTATATGTGCCCTTTGGTACGCCTTACAATCCAGTATCTGATTACGAATCTCTGTCTGATCAAAACGTAATCTAACTTAAATCTTCCCGTATCACCCGGCCTTTCCCAGCTAGTAGGTCGTAAATACAGGTAACACTGTCTTGATTAACGATATATGCTGTGACGCAGGGAGCCATCTTCTTTCCTACGAAGCGTGGATGCAAAAGATGGAAGTCTCCAATTTTCTTCACTTTCTTGGGGAAACAAATGCTAGGTTGGAAAGAATTTAGATGTTCTAAGGCCCGCGTAACTGCGAGTAGGGCATGCGGTCTGATAGTTCCGTACAAACTTATTTATGTACATAGACATTTCATCTGTAAGTTTTGATGACTTTGTTAGTGTCACAAAATGTGACATGAATGGCGGAATCTTTTGATATCATTGACTTAGAAGATTAAATATCTTTTACAGAAATTTCTTAGAAAAAGGGGTCTTAAAAGACGGACAGACAGGACAACACACTGATCCTATAAGGGTTCCATTTTTTTTTACCGACTGAGGTACAGAACCCTACAAACGAAGGCCGCATTGTGGCCCCCTGTGACCATATGACAGATGTACCGTCTACATATCTCCAAAAAGATTTCGTTTGTTCAGCTGTTGTTTAAAGAGAATTATCCTCTAAGTTTTACATAAAAAGGTTGGTCGCTGCTTGTACTTTGACGATATAATACAGCTCCCAATAGTTGCACCTGAAGTTGAAATATTATGAAGTTTCCATGACACCCACTGACACAACTCCCGAAAACAGCAGAAGCTGTTATGTCAGGAAAACCTCAAACAGCACAACTGCATGCTACTTATGCAACAATTTCAAGTGAACAGTTCACATTAATAGCACAGTAGTGGGCATGTAACAAGTTCGGTAAGCCTACCTGCAGGCTGACTCAGCGGCTGCCTGCTCTAGGTGATATATCTAGGGGTTCCCTGTTAGATCATAGACGGTCAACATACACACCGCGGACACTTCTATCTCTGCCATATCTGAGAGAAACATCTAAGCCACGTGCCGGTACGTAAAGAGCCGAGTTTCTGACATTATGCACTATGCGAAGTGGAGCCGAAGGATACAGTTTTTCTCATTTACAGTTGAACTCACGCACTGATTTCAATAGATCAATTTGTTTTATTAGTATACAGTTACAGTAAACCTAATTCCTCTGAAATTCCCCATCTTAATGCCACGATTATTGATTTTACACATGCCTGGGTTGAACGATAACATACAGTTCGAAACATTGTACTGACAGCTCTTTCTTTGTAGGAAGCGACAGAACTGAAGTTCTTCATTCATTTCCTGTAGTAGTCGCTCTACGAGTCTTTTTTCTTTTCACAACTTTCACTGAAGTAGGAGACAAAATATCAGTTTGGCAGGAAGCCTTTAGCTTACTCAATAATACATCTCAAATGTGGCACAATGCTTTTATAAGAAATGACATCCGTTTCTACTCATAATGGTCGGCTTTTACGCAATACAAGTGTTTATGTTTTATGATTATTAATGCTGTCAAGTAATGTAGCTTGATGAAACATGAACTGGTGCTGCAGCAGTGGTCGTCAAACTGTGGTCCCCGGACCGCATGCGGCCAGAATCAAATATTCATACGGTCCGCGGTTCTCAGCCGTGTTTTATAATAATATTAGCGACCCGCCCCGACTTCACACGAGTAGTACTACATATCTACTCCAAGATTACTTGTCCAACCGTAACCGTAATTTTGTTTCCAGGGGAATATGCAGTTACAATTAAAAATTTGAGAAGAATCTTAGGTAACTGAATGTTCTCTCATATTATACACACATCTAAAAAAGTTTTTATCACCCCGGTTCCCAGAACTCCTGAAGATAGACGTTGACTGTGGATATTGTATCACAGACACAGTCCCTTTGACTGTTCAGAGATGTCACTAAATCCGCCCAAAGTTGCAAACAACCATGCATGACTAGCGTCTATTAGACGGAGGGGGCAGGACAGCCGATCAGTTCCAGTCATTCCACCAGGAAGGAGGTACACGGCTCGTATCGTCTATAGTTCAACCATGCCTAGACGGTCAATACCGCGGTTCGATCGCGTCCGCACTGTTACTTTGTGCCAGGAAGGGCTGTCAACAAGGGAAGTGTCCAGGCGTCTCGAAATGAACAAAAAGGATGTTGTTCGGACATGATGGGATACAGAGAGACAGGAACTTCCGATGTACTGGCGCGCTCAGGCCGCCCAAGGGGCCGGCCTTAGTGGCCGAGCGGTTCTAGGCGCTACAGTCTGGAACCGCGCGACCGCTACGGTCGCAGGTTCGAATCCTGCCTCGGGCATGGATGTGTGTCATGTCCTTAGGTTAGTTAGGTTTAAGTAGTTCTAAGTTCTAGGGGACTGATGACCTCAGAAGTTAAGTCCCATAGTGCTCAGAGCCATTTGAACCATTTTGAACCGCCCAAGGGTTCAAATGGTTCATATGGCTCTGAGCACTATAGGACTTAACATCTGAGGTCATCAGTCTCCTAGAGCTTAGAACTACTTAAACCTAACTAACCTACGGACATCACACACATCCATGTCCGAAGGATTCGAACCTGCAACCGTAGCGGTCGCGCGGTTCCAGACTGAAGCACCTAGAACTGCTCGACCACAACGGCAAGCCCGCCCAAGGGCTACTACTGCAGTGGATGACCGCTACCTACGGATTATGACTCTGAGGAACCCTGAAAGCAACGCCACCGTGTTGAATAATGCTTTTCATGCAGCCACAGGGCATCGCCTTACGACTCAAACTTTGCGCAATTGGCTCCATGACGCGAAACTTCACTCCCAACGTCCATGGCGAGGTCCATCCTTGCATACACGACACCATGTAGCGCGGTACAAATGGGCCCAGCAACATGATAAATGGCCGCTCAGGATTGGCATCACGTTCTCTTCCCCGATGAGTGTCGCATACGCCTTCAGACAATCGTCGGAAACATGTTTGTAGGAAACCCGGTCAGGCTGAAAGCCTTAGACACACTGTCCAGCTAGTGCAGCAAGGTGGAGGCTCCCTGCTGTTTTGGGGTGGCATTATGTGGGGCCTCCGTACGCCGCTGGTGGTCATGGAAGGCGCAGTAACGGCTGTACGATACGTGAATACCATTCGCCGACATAGCGCAACCATATCGGCAGCGTATTGGCGAGGCATTCGTCTTCATGGCTTCATGGACGACAATTCACGGTCCCATCGTGCACGTCTTGTGAATGACTTCCTTCAGGATAACGACATCGCTTGACTAGAGTGGCCAGCATGTTCTCCAGACATGAACCCTTGGACCAACAGTGCCTTGATGAAGTTGTGGATAGTATGCCATGACCAATACAGGCATGCATCAATGCAAGGGGATGTGCTACTGGGTATTAGAGGCACCAGTGTGTACAGCAGTCTGGACCACCGCCTCTGAAGGTCTCGCTGTATGGTGGTACAACATGCAATGTGTGGTTTTCATGAGCAATAAAAGGGGCGGAAATGATTTTTATGTTGATCTCCATTCCAATTTTCTGTACAGGTTCCGGGACTCTCGAAACAGATGTGATGCAAAACTTTTTTATGCGTGTAAATGGAACAATTTAAGCAGCAAATGCCACTTGCCGGCGTAGTTCCTGAGTTTGGCCCGTACCTGCAGACACAAGCGAGCAGGGCACTCCAATTTTAATATGTAGAGAAGGGAAGAGATGCATATAGCAACTAGCAGCCGAATCCAAACATATACAGACAGAAAAACGCGGCGGCGGACTTAAATTTATAACATTTACAGTGTTGCATGTATCTTTTATGTATGTAGACTGAAGCGGCGAGTGAAAATTTGATCCAAATCTGAGACTCGAACACGTATCTCCTGGTTACTCGGCAGGTTCGCTAGCCACAAAGCCAAATTCACACAGTGGTTCACACAACTGTAAGAGTGTGAGAGTGTATCTGCATCTGGGTCTCAGGCTGTATCCCCCATTTACATTCGACGGTGAGGTGATATTCCCTAACACGGAAAGCCTCGGCAATTCTGTTCGTGTATAGGTGAATTTGAAGTATACTGGGATGGCAGTGTGAATTTGGATCGAAGAGGGGGGGGGGGGGCATTCCAGGGCAATTCGAACAGCTGTGCGAAGTACCTCAGTGGCTAATGCACCTACTCAGTAAGCGTAGACCCGGGTACGATTCCGAGTCTTGGTAGAAATAATAATAATTTCGTGTGGCTCGGGGTCATGGTGCAAGTCTTTCAATTGGATGTTACTTCGGAGACCCACTTATCCAACTGGGAAAAGGCGATCTACAGCTAAACGTGGAATCCCAAATACGTTTCGTTTCTCGCGAATTTCCAGCATCACTGAGAGGTGTTTCTAGGTTAAAAAACAGAGAAGTCTGGGGTCTGGCCAGGATTCGATTCCTCAACCTTTCGGTTGACAGTAACGTGCTAGGGTGCCAGCCCCGACTTGGATGCTGCCCAAGCGTCGCTACTGTCCGCCGCTGTGGCGTCTGTACCGATACATTGCAATGCCACCGTTTATACAGCGGCGGTGGAATTTAATTCATCATACTCCAGACAGTTCCACGAAATATTTGTCAATTATATCCACGATCCTAGTAATCAGTCGAAACAGAAACAAAATTCTTACTGTATTTTCTGAGATTAGCCAGTACATACTGACAGAATGAGCAGGGAACTATACATACACGGGGTGAAGCACCTAAAATTTGCATCGCAAATATTTTGGAAACTGGAAGTGCTATTCACCTGTAGTTTTCACAGAATGGATTGGTAGTCGGGGTTCGTATTATTAGCCAATAAACAGATTGTAATTATGCTGAGAAAGTGAATTTTTCCTGCAAACATACACTTTTGTAAATAGGACAACGCCTCCTGACTTTAACAAACTAAAACTAAGCCAAATTAGAATATCAGTAGTGTTTTTGGAGTGTTTTAGTGCGAGTCGTTTAGGTAATACCATATTCTGAAAAGTTCCCATACTGACACTTGTGAAATACCTGTGGTAGCACACACTAAAAGACAACCCAAGTGCATACACTAGTTATGTGGATTCTGTCCAGTTACGAGACAACTGACCATCACAGTTGAAAATCTTTTACTTAAATATTTGTAATTATTATTTTTCTGGTGAAAGGCATACAGAAATGTGTAAAGCTCCATTTCTGACAATACTAGCATTCTCATTGGGAGCAACAAAACAGAAATTTATTACTCTTCCTATAAATATGAAAAAACCAAATTCTCTTGTATCTGACCACGATTATAAAAATATTCTCCAACATCTAGCATTTAAAACAATATTGCCCCTGCATGCAACAGAAAATTTACTTCATCCTGCCGCCGTAACTGCGTGAATATTCTGCACCCAGAAAAATCCTAAACTAATTCAAAAGAAATACTGCAATCCGCGCGGAGTGCAATGCATGGACACAACTAGTGATACAACTACTGCCACATTTTTTATGTAGAAATTGAACGATCAGGACGACCGGTGCTGTCTCAGTTTCGATTCCTGCCTCGGGCATGGGTGTGTGTGAAGTCCTTAGGTTAGTTAGTTTTAAGTAGTTCTAAGTTCTAGGGGACTGATGACCTCAGAAGTTAAGTCCCGTAGTGCTCAGAGCCATTTGAACCATTTTTTTGAATGATCAGGAGGGGTTTGGTCAACAAGCATTAAGCCATGTAAAAAAAAAACAAAGAAACCAATAAAAACGTTTAATTTACTAGATTCTGAAAATTGACAATGTAAACCTGACAAACTACTCAGACCTTTCCTGCTCTTCAACACATAGATTACTAACAACTTTAATTATACCACAGTCTATAATCAATAACGACGTATTTGGTCAAAACAAAGACACGAATATTACTCTCAATATATGCATACACAGTCTGCCACCGTAGCTGGGTGGTAACGTGCTTGCCTCTCATGCAAGGAAGCCCGGGTTCGATTCCCGGCCGTGTTTAAAATGTTCTCCGCTCGTGAACTGGGTGCTGTGTTCTTATCATCATTTCATACTCACCACCATCGCGCAAGTCGCCCAATGTGGCGTCATATGAAATAATACTTCAACTTGGCGGCCGAGCTTCCACGAATGGGGCCTCCCGGCCAATGATGCTATACGCTCATTTCCATGCTTTGCATACACAAATCTGACAAAATCCCTACAGCGTGCAAGCAAGCAACAATTACGTGCAGCAAAAACGCAAATTACCAAAAATCCTCAATTAATACCAAAGTCTCCTCCGGCGCTAACACGGCCACGGCAGGCTCCCACCTCATCTGTCGCGCGGCTTTTTCGACCGCAGGCTGCGTCCGACTACAACCAACATCTGTTCGCTCGCTAATACTCCCGATAGTAATAGACTCCGAGTTTGTGTATGCACACCACAGCGGAATCAGTGACCAACTTTTCAAAGAAATATTAACGACCAAGTGCGTCAGTTTGTGTTAAAAATAGCCACGGACAGCGGCAATACACGCTTCTGGTCTGGTATGGAATGGCGGCTGCACACGTACTAGCATTTCAGCGGAGAGGTCCGAGCAGGTCGCAGTAATACGTCTTTGCATATTATTGGCTGTAGCTGGTATGTCCTTCTAGACAGCGTCTTTCAGTTTGTTGTTGTTGTTGTTGTGGTCTTCAGTCTAAAGTCTGGTTTGACGCCGCCGACCCCACAAAAAAAGTCTAGATGCGTCATATCCGGGGAACGGGCTTGCCAAGGTACAGATCCTTTGCATCCAATCCATCGACTTCAAAACAATTCCCGAAGACAAGCTGTAGTATAAGAATTTTTAGCATATTGCAGCTCTGTCAGCAAATGTGACAGACTAGTGGTTTGAAGAATCAGTCTCAGTACAATTACGCGTGGAACGGTCAGTGCCAACGTACTTGCTGCTGCCAACCGAGCGCGTGGTGAAGAGACGCCGAGGCTGGACTTCAGTTCAGTATATTTCATTCGACATGGTACCATGGTACTATAGGTTTTAATTTTAATGTTGACTGTGCCTTACTCAGGCGTGCTATAGTAATTTCATGCTTCTGAAGTAGGCTAGATTAATTTAGCCGAAACCTGGTAAAGACCAGAAAATTTGTGCAACTGAGGCTGATTCTTCAAAATACACTCCTGGAAATTGAAATAAGAACACCGTGAATTCATTGTCCCAGGAAGGGGAAACTTTATTGACACATTCCTGGGGTCAGATACATCACATGATCACACTGACAGAACCACAGGCACATAGACACAGGCAACAGAGCATGCACAATGTCGGCACTAGTACAGTGTATATCCACCTTTCGCAGCAATGCACGCTGCTATTCTCCCATGGAGACGATCGTAGAGATGCTGGATGTAGTCCTGTGGAACGGCTTGCCATGCCATTTCCACCTGGCGCCTCAGTTGGACCAGCGTTCGTGCTGGACGTGCAGACCGCGTGAGACGACGCTTCATCCAGTCCCAAACATGCTCAATGGGGGACAGATCCGGAGATCTTGCTGGCCAGGGTAGTTGACTTACACCTTCTAGAGCACGTTGGGTGGCACGGGATACATGCGGACGTGCATTGTCCTGTTGGAACAGCAAGTTCCCTTGCCGGTCTAGGAATGGTAGAACTATGGGTTCGATGACGGTTTGGATGTACCGTGCACTATTCAGTGTCCCCTCGACGATCACCAGTGGTGTACGGCCAGTGTAGGAGATCGCTCCCCACACCATGATGCCGGGTGTTGGCCCTGTGTGCCTCGGTCGTATGCAGTCCTGATTGTGGCGCTCACCTGCACGGCGCCAAACACGCATACGACCATCATTGGCACCAAGGCAGAAGCGACTCTCATCGCTGAAGACGACACGTCTCCATTCGTCCCTCCATTCACGCCTGTCGCGACACCACTGGAGGCGGGCTGCACGATGTTGGGTGTTGGGGCGTGAGCGGAAGACGGCCTAACGGTGTGCGGGACCGTAGCCCAGCTTCATGGAGACGGTTGCGAATGGTCCTCGCCGATACCCCAGGAGCAACAGTGTCCCTAATTTGCTCGGAAGTGGCGGTGCGGTCCCCTACGGCACTGCCTAGGATCCTACGGTCTTGGCGTGCATCCGTGCGTCGCTGCGGTCCGGTCCCAGGTCGACGGGCACGTGCACCTTCCGCCGACCACTGGCGACAACATCGATGTACTGTGGAGACCTCACGCCCCACGTGTTGAGCAATTCGGCGGTACGTCCACCCGGCCTCCCGCATGCCCACTATACGCCCTCGCTCAAAGTCCGTCAACTGCACATACGGTTCACGTCCACGCTGTCGCGGCATGCTACCAGTGTTAAAGACTGCGATGGAGCTCCGTATGCCACGGCAAACTGGCTGACACTGACGGCGGCGGTGCACAAATGCTGCAGTGGCGTGGCTTGCTACTGCGCATACAACTCATGACCCCTACCTTGTATTCTGGTACCCGTGGGCTCACCACTCTTGCTCTGCTCTCTGTCTGCTGCCCCCTCTAAGGAGGCCGCAACAGTGCAGTCGCCATGGCGACAGTCTGTGGAGCGTCTTGCTGTAACCAAGACCGTTTCGTGACTCAAGGTATAGCTGACGAGGTGTGGGAACAGCTGCAAGCTGCGCATCAGGGGAAGGCAATAGCCGCATGTGAGGAGTCACTCGCAGAAGGAAGTGTGTGAGCCGCTGCTACTATCCATATTAAAAATATTAGACTGCCAAATGACTACTTACACTGTAGGGACTATAGTGGCGGGATTCTTTTCACGTCGGTGTCGCTGTTACTGCTGGCTGCCGTATATGTGCCACTTCCTATATCGCTGCTGCTACCTTTGTCACTGTCATTGCTACCATTGTTGTTTATCATCGTGTCAACAGTTTTTTCAAACAGAAGATACTCCTATTTGAATTTACGTGCTTGACTGCAACGTGTTTCGCACTCATCTTACTGTCTGAAATTTTTCCTTCGCGATTCTAATAGCATCATCTAGATTCTAGAGTTAACGTTACAGTCTTCTTTCATAGGCGTTCCTTTACGGTAGCGCGTATGAGATCAACTGCTTATAATATTGGTGATAAAGTGCTAATCCAAGCATTGAACGGTCATGCCTTTTCGGCGATCAGAGCATTAGTTTTGAACATCTGAAATCTTTCTTTGTTGCTTTCAATAAGATAGTATAGTACTGCTTTGTAAATACATTTGTGAATAACTCTATGTCTTAGCCATTTCATCATTTTTTCTTCCGATAAGAAAAGACTGATTAAATTTAACGCCTGATATAAAGCATTATCAATCACTAACAATCAGTTTCGCGGGAGGTTAGGGATTAATCGTTTCTCAGCCTTTTCTTGAAGTTACCGAAGTTCATATCATTGTGATAATCAAAGGATTTTGTACCGGAGCTCAGAGTCGAGGGCGTCCGTTAGTGAACTCATCTATGGACGTGAGTAATAGATCCTTACTAATATTTTACCGTATTTCTTTTGAAGAGGGTAGACAATTACAGATTCTGTAAATAAATATTTAAGTATGCAACAAATCTCTTATGAACGTCATTTGAAATTTTTACAGTGGGGTCCATCATAACTCACGAAAAATTCACTTATGAGTGTTGATAACAGTTATGCATGAAAAAAATAATGCACTGCTTGATATTTGCTAATGAAAAACTGACACTTGCTAATGAACCATTGCCAATTGCTGTGGAACAACTGACATTTGCTACAGATCTACCAAGCAATAGCAGTAAAAGGATATGTAGAGGGCAGGACATGTTAACTGCATCGAAGCCTGTGCACGACCTCTCTATATGTAATGGACAGTTCATGCAGTACTGCATTTGTCGAAGGTGGTTGTGAAACCGATTAGTGCAACATTCCATGTGGTATGGAAACTTGTCTGTGAGACATCATTTGAGTGTTTACGATCGGGGACGAGCAGCTGGATGGCTTGAACCCAGTCAGAGTACACTTCTATTGCCATAGTAATGGGTGTGTCCAAAAGTGACACCTCAGGATTAAAACAGGCCGATGAAGTGGTAAATGCTATGCGAAAGCATGCCGGTGATCATAGACGGACCACCACACTGCAACAGGATCGAAACACTCCTAGGCACTTCGCTGCTGACATTGCAACTACTAGTGGTACGTCCGCAGCTCGTGGTCTTGTGGTAGCGTTCTCGCTTCCCACGCCCGGGTTCCCGGCTTCGATTCCCGGCGGGGTCAGGGATTTTCTCTGCCTCGTGATGACTGGGTGTTGTGTGATGTCCTTAGGTTAGTTAGGTTTAAGTAGTTCTAAGTTCTAGGGGACTGATGACCATAGATGTTAAGTTCCATAGTGCTCAGAGCCATTTGAACCATTATTTACTAGTGGTACACATGTTCTTGCCAGAACTATTTCGTGACATTTGTGTGCTCGGAATTCTGTTAAATGCATCGAATTTCAACCATGTCATCATCGAGAAAGAGTTCGTTGGGGTAGGGCACATCTTGGTTGGCGTCAGCAATAGTGATGCAGAATGATATTCTCCGACAAATACCCTTCACTGTGACAAGTGATTCTGGCCACCAATTAGTATAGACAGAGGAGGGGTGGTGGGACGTTACACACCACAGAATGTTCATGAACTTAATCGGTAAGGCCCAGGCGTTATGATGTACGCAGACGCTATGGCAATGGCCGAACCCCGCTGCATGTATCTGCGATAGGTAACGTTATAGCACAGAGCTATTGTAGCGAGATTATTCTGGAACCATACCTGTCGATTTTGGAGTGCAATGTGTCCCAGATTTCTGTTTATGGACGACAATGCTCGCCCACACAAGACAGTTGACGAGTCGGACACACTGGAAAGTGAAGATATTTAATGCATGAGACGGCCAGCGTAAACCCAGCACTTGAACCCTACAGACTTCATACTTGAGATGCTCTTAGCATATGTGTTCGTCAACGAACATACCCACCCTGAACCGTGCAAGAACTCAAAACCGCCTTGAGAGAAGAGTCTGACAATATCCCACAAGGATTCCTCAACAGTCTGCTTACCAGCAGAAATAATAGGTTCAAAATGTGTATTACTGTCCAAGGAAAGCATTTTCCTTACAGAGAATTCGATATTGACCTGTATATTGGGAGTCTGACCTGATGGAAAAGTGAACGTTTTTTATGTGTGTTATCCTGCTTCCCGGTGGGGTGAAATCTGTACCATTTTTCGTTATAGACATACTACTCCACTTCTGTTACGTATATACTATATTTCATGTCGTCCATGATTGCGCCTGGCTATTCCCTTCCAACAACGTCTCTGTTCCTCAGCAACTGTCAAGCACTGTAATACATTCGGGACGAACCCATTGCCGCCACCGCGATCAGTCCAAGAATGACGAACGGTATGCGAAGAACTCTGATCCAAGTATATAATTAGCCTCCGACTGTTCTTGTTATTCTGTGTAGCCCAATAATACTGTTATTTTTTGCTTTTTCCATTAATAATGATAATGTTTCATAGAGTACAGATACTTGTAGTGACCTATTTCTGACAATCGATCCCTACAAGTGTACAGTGCTTCATAAACATTCCGTGAAGTGTTAATTTACGAGCAGTGATATAGTTATTCTTTGACTTAGCTTTTGTTAGTTATTCCTTGCTGTTAATGTCTACACCATAGAGTAAATATCTCTGGAGTGAGCACTCATATGCGCAGAACAGATTTTGTGTTGTCAACATACATTGCCAGCCTGGTCACGTGATCTCGGGACGTCGTGTGTTTGTTCGTATAGCGCCCTGTATATTTAGAATGTCACTACATCCCTAGTACAGACGGATTCTTTTCGTACGTGTCGTGGATTATTTATATATGTTGCGAAGACATTTTAACAGTATCCATTTGATACCGGGAATAAACCAGCTACGTAACTTTTACGGGCAAGTGATATTACATTCGGCTTCTTTGCGATAGGTGTCATAGTTCAGATGCACTCGATTTTTGGTAGTTTTTGGTATGATACCGCACTTTATAGTATTACAGAGCCTGAAGTACATTTTTGCAGTGATAGTCCTGCAAAACGACTTGACAGTACGTTAGTACTTTCGCAAGTGTCCGAAAAACACCGAATTTACCACACATTAGCGATTATATCCCTGCTAATTCGTCCTTTTTTCTTGTATTTCTGCGTATTTATTTTCTCGTGCGACCTAAAGCACAATTTTTCTTACTGGTGGCACTTTGAGGTATTTATTTAACGCATTTTAAGTACTTGCTCCCAGTTCATTAAGTAAATAGTAGACGGAGTAATCTATATACATAATTGACAAGTCACTGATAAATGCATGGAGGATAGTATTTACTGAAACAACTAACCTTTCCCTTTCCTGTTCCACTAGCAAATTTACGAGAGGAAGCGATTGTTTGTAAGCTTTTGTACGAGCCTTAATATCTATTATATAGTCATAAAATCGTAGAAAAATAGGTCTACAGAATCAAGTCTTAATTATAATGCGTCTCGAAATTTTTAAACATATACAGTGTCTCTTACTAAAATGAAAACTATAATTAGAGCTATATGGAATGTACCCATGAAAAGTTACTATCCCTCCTTTTACATATTTTTCTTTCCATCCGTAGCAACAACGTAATTCACCATCGCTATTACACTATCAACAAACGGTGAAACACAACAAAAACTCTTGGTATTACAAACTTCAAACGCTGCAGAAAGCACACAGGCACAGCGAAGTCCCGAGATCACGTGACAATCCTGGTTTAATGTTGACAACATGCGCAGAACGCAATGCTCACTCCAGAGATATTTACTCTGTGATCTACACAATTCATTCATGTGTGTAGTGTTAAGTTATTGCTAAATATATGTGGGAATAAAGGAACTGTTTTCTCCAACACCCACATTTGGTGACCCCGACGAACTACGTTAACATCCGCGTCGGCTTCAGCGTTTAACGAAGTTCCGCAACGTTCACGTTTGTAACTTCGGCGCCAGCCGCGTCGCGCTCGTTTCAGCACCATAATGACCGATTCGCCAGTCTCAATTCAACCTGAAGCCAGCAGTGCAATTAACAGGGTGACGATAAAACCTCCACCAATCTGGTTACATAATCCCCTATTCTGGTTTGCCCAGTTAGAAAGCCAGTTCGTCCTCGCACAAATATCGGCGGACGAAACTAAGTACGGCTATGTGATTGCAGCACTTACAGAAGAATAACGCGTATGTCACAATCAGAGGCAAAACGGCTAGAGAAGCTACTGCGCACTGGAGAACTCGGAGATCGCACTCCATCACAACTCTTACGACGTTTGCGCACACTGGCAAGTAACACTGTAACTGATGATGTGCTACGAAATATATGGTTGTCTCGGTTGCCGTCAGATACTCAAAACATTCTCACGGTAGGTGCAGGCGATTTAAACGCACTGGCACAAACGGCCGACAGGTTAATTGAAATGTATCCCACATCAAATGTCTCAACATTAACGCCACAACAAGAAAATTCGCCCACAGTGACGCTAGTCTCCCTACAATCACAACTGGCAGAGTTGACCGCACAGGTAGCTGCATCACAAACAACGCACAACCGCCAAAGGCCACGCTGCCGACGGCCACGAAGTCGCAATCGATCACCATCACTACAGAACTTATGCTGGTACCGCAAGACATTTGGTTATGATGCACGAAAGCGTACGCCACCTTGCAAGTGGAAACATGAAGCAGACACCGTAGCAGCGATAACTTCCAGTGCAAACACTCGCCGACTTTTTGTGACAGACCGCGAAACAAAACTACAGTTTCTCGTCGATACAGGCGCAAAAGTGTCCGTATATCCAGCAAACCGCCTATCACGTCGGAGCTGCGAGGACTGTTATCTATTCGCCGCCAATGACTCCAAAATTAGAACATACAGTCGAGTAACATTATTCCTTAACTTGGGGCTACGCCGTGTGTTTGAATGGCAATTTACAGTGGCAGATATATCACAGCCTATTATCGGAGCAGATTTTTTGTCCTTCTACGACTTACTACCAGATCTGCGACGTCAGCGACTAATACATTTGACTACTAGTCTGCATACAACAGGAAAAGTCCGTTGTACTAGAGGTACGCACAGTCACAGGCGACACACCATATATTACTGAAAGGATACCCCGAGATCACACAGCAATCGCCTACTCTCCCACCAGTCAAGCATACAACCGTCCACCACATTTTGACCACGCCAGGGCCGCCAACTCACGCTCGGCCTAGACGTTTAACGGCCGAAAAGCTAAAAGTGGTAAAGCAGGAATTTCGCAGCATGCTGTCACAAGGTATCTGCAGAGTTTCTAGTAGCAGTTAGGCGTCCCCAATTCACATCGTGCCTAAAAAGAAGAATGGATGGCGCTCCTGCGGTGACTATCGCCAACTCAATTCAAGGACCATTCCAGACCGGTACCCAGTTCCACATATAGAAGACTTTTCTGCAAATGTTCACGGTAAGACTATATTTTCTACCATTGATCTAGTTCGAGCTTACTATCAGATCCCTATAGCTGCAGAAAACATTCCTAAAACAGCGGTGACAACACCATTCGGTCTATTTGAATTCACTCGAATGCCATTCGGACTATGTAATGCCGCCCAGACCTTCCAACGTTTTTTGGATGAGGTTACAAGAGATTTAGATTTTTGCTATCAGCATTTGGCACAAGTGTTTGACCGTCTACGCACACATGGACTAGTAATTAATCCTGCCAAGTGTGTTTTTGGTGAGAAAGAGGTCCACTTTCTAGGATATTTGGTGAATGCACAGGGTATTCGACCGCCACACAGTAAAGTAGAGGCCATAAACAAATACCCCCGCCCTGTCACAGTCAGAGAATTACGACGATTCATTGGAGTAGTGAATTTCTACCAACGCTTCATTCGCAATCATGCACTGATAACTGCACCATTGAATGAACTACTTAAAGGCGCACCTAAACCTAACCACAGTGTGCATTGGACTATCGAGGCGGACACCGCGTTTCACGCTATAAAAAAAGCTATAGCAGAGGCCGCACAATTAGCACACCCGGTCGCGCATGCTCCACTCGCTCTCATGGTTGATGCTTCGTCCACTGCCATTGGTGCCGTACTTCAGCAACAAATTGATCAGTTATGGCAGCCCATTGCATTCTGTAGTCGTAAGTTGTCACCATCTCAGCAACGTTGGGCAACATATGACCGTGAGCTGTTCGCCGCTTATGCGGCAGTAAAAAAATTCAGACACGCATTAGAAGGGCGACAGTTCACGATTTACACAGATCATAAACCGCTTACCTATGCCTTTAAGGTAAAGCCAGAGAAAGCATCGCCCAGGCAGCTGCGACACTTAGATTATATCAGGCAGTTCACGACCAGCATTGTGTGTGTGGAAGGGAAGGTAAATGTTCCAGCTGATGCACTTTCTCGCATAGAAGCAGTGTCCACAGTAGCAGATGAAATCGCACAGGTGGAAGCAGTGACAAAGGCCATTAATTACGACTCCCTCGCGCATGCGCAACAATGTGATAGTAAGTTGCGTGATCTATTGCAACAAGAGAAAGGATTGAAGTTACAGCTCGTGACATTTCCTGAAGCAAGCATTGAGTTGTACTGTGACGTAGCAAGAGGAAAGATACGTCCATTTGTGCCACAGCAATTCAGAACACAGACAATTGCATCAATACACAATCTGTCACACCCAGGAGTAAGAGCAACACT
This sequence comes from Schistocerca nitens, assembly GCF_023898315.1. Taxonomy (NCBI): domain Eukaryota; kingdom Metazoa; phylum Arthropoda; class Insecta; order Orthoptera; family Acrididae; genus Schistocerca; species Schistocerca nitens. Next base: position 500,732,323 of record NC_064618.1, read on the forward strand.
CAGATTGGTCAAACAAAAATTTGTATGGCCATGTATGCACACAGACTGTAAAACATTTATGAAGCAATGCTTGGTGTGCCAGAGGAATAAAATCACACAGCACGTCAGGGCACCATTAGGCACATATCTTCCACCAAATCAGCGTTTTGACCATGTTCATGTTGACATCATCGGCCCACTCTCACCATCGGAAGGCTACAGTTATTGCCTCACGGTGATTGACAGATTTACTAGGTGGCCTGAGGCATTTCCGATGAAGGACGTCATTGCAGAAACTATAGCTCAAACATTTTTTCGTGGTTGGATTGCCCGGTTTGGAGTTCCACTGAGAATTACAACTGATCAAGGACGACAATTTGAAGCCTACGTTTTCAAAGCATTGGCTACGTTATTAGGTACGAAACGCATACGCACCACGGCATACCACCCCGCATCAAATGGCATGGTTGAGCGTCTTCATCGACAGTTAAAGGCAGCACTGAGATGTCACGCAACACCGAATTGGACAGAGACACTACCTATCGTACTTTTGGGTCTACGAACGTCTTTCAAAAGTGATCTGAAAGCAACAGTAGCAGAACTGGTGTATGGACAAACGTTACGCCTACCTGGAGAATTTCTGCACAGCATGGCAGATGATACAATCACAGCCTCAGAATTCGCCACAAGATTAAGAGAGCATATACGCCAATTGAGACCAACAATGACTAGAAATCAGCTAGGAAGACATTCGTTCGTTTTTGCGGAGCTAGACAAGTGCACGCATGTATTCTTACGCAATGATACTGTGCGTAAACCACTGCAGCCACCATATGACGGACCATATCTGGTAGTCAGTAGGGATACCAATACATTCCGCATAATGATTAACGGTACACCCACCACAGTTGCAGTGGACCGTATCAAGCTGCATTTCTGGATGCAATAGACACCACAGCTACCACAGAACACAAACCAGAGAAGACAGGAGAAGCTACAAGATGTGTTCCTGTACCCCATGAACACCACAACGCTCAGCGAACACCAGTCACTGCAACACCAAGACCGACGTCGAGGACTACTACAGCACTCCCTGACACAACCACTGACACACGTGACGCACGGCCCGGTTTCAAGAAAGAAGTAGTTACAAGAGCTGGACGGCGTGTGAAATTTAATCTGAGGTATCGTTAGCATTAAAGGGGGGAGTCATGTAGTGACCTATTTCTGACAATCGATCCCTACAAGTGTACAGTGCTTCATAAACATTCCGTAATGTGTTATTCTTTGACTTAGCTTTTGTTAGTTATTCCGTGCTGTTCATGTCTAAACAATTCATTCATGTGTGTTGTGTTAAGTTATTGCTAAATATATGTGGGAATAAAGGAATTGTTTTCTGCAACACCCACATACTCTTCGAAAATTTTCCTTTAAAACTGAAGGCAGAGATCACTGTTGGTCGTTCGCCATTCGTTTTATAAAAATTGTATATCTTTCGTCGAACAGCACGTTTACGGACATCAGCGATTTCAGGTTTCGGCTTTTTCCTAGAACGTTTCTTAATTGGTGTTGAAACTGAATCATATTTCTGGTCGAACCCAACATCTCACATCCAATGCGTTTCAAACAGCTAACTGATGCACCTCTAACTTCAGCAATACGCGACTGTACACTTTTCAGATTAAGTGGATGGTTTAAATCAGCTTCATTCTTTATGAATTTGCATACATTGTATACAGTTGCTTAGTTCTGACTACGTAGGATTTTTCAACCACTGTTATTCTTCGTTAGCTGAGAAAAGCACTGAAGCACTTCATCGTTGAAGAAAGCACAAACAACTGACCATTGGTTTCCGATGGGTGTGATTACTGGAATCCAGTATTTGGATCTCTGAGGAAATAATATAGGGTAATGAATGGTCAGTGTATTCATATGCATCATTATACATCACGAGCCCGCAGTTCACACTTCGGAAAGCAAATGGCACCCAGTGTTGTAATTATTACAATTACTGCTTAATGAAGATAATCGTCCATTATAAGAACTACAAATACTCATTATGCCGTTGTATAACCGATTTAAATTATTTGCTGCCAATTTTAGGAGATGGACTCTGTCTCACTATATTTTTGAAACTAGATGAATTATCAGCATACACGTCACACATTTGGGAGCCACTGCATCCAATGTATTACTTACCATCAATCCTTCCAATTAAACATTACACATAATCTTAAATTTTTTAGCAAGATCAATCATTGCCAAATTTTAGTGTGTCACACTGATCCTTGCAGAGGTGTAGCTATGGAGGGGGGGTTCGAGGGTGCTGTTCACACCACATACCAGGTTATATGTTGTACAGGAGGCATTGTTAAGACAATTTGTCGGTCACTAAGCCGTTTTTACGATTTGGTTGTTCCGAGGAAATCTCACTCTTTAGTTATAATAAAAGCAGTGTAAAGTGATGCCAACATACGTGAAAAAAGTGTGACTTTCTATAACTGTAACACAATACTTGTGGCATAGATGTTCGCAGGTGTCCAATCCTCCTATGCCACAAGTATTGTGTTGCGCGAAAAACAAGCAAGCATAGTGTGCTACTACGATGGGAAGAGTGATAAAATGTTTTCCAGTCTTGTATGCACCAACCATTTAGTGTAATAACTCTGAAATAATGTTTGCACACTAAGTTGGATTTCCTGTATTTTGCACTTAATATTTTCAGCATAATTAAGTGCTGAGAAGAAGATACTTATTGAAATTAAGGTAAGCGCAAGTCTTTTTATAAATGTTTCATTTTTGTAAACAAGCATTTCCTCTTATTGACTAACTAATAAAAATAAAATTTTAGACAAAATTTATTTCTTTTTTCAGAAATATAATCTGAAATAAATACGTAAGCATGAAAGGACATCGTCCAAGTGAAGCACAGAAAAAAAGAGAGGACCAAACTTTTGGAAGATCAGTCGCTGGACAGCTTGAGGTTTATATTCGTTAGATCTTCTTTGTCAGTATCCAGTAGTCAAAAAGCACCAGACCAAAATGACATGTTTCGAGAGTCAATTTGCAGATAGGGCAAAAACTCGCAGAAGCAACAAAAGTAAAGAATAAGTTAAAGATAAAATTCGTGAAGAAATTGAAGAGCTCAAAGAAAATGTAGAAAATCTTGTTGGTAATTTTGGTGTAAGTGAAAATATATTGGAAGACAGTGCATCAGATCTGGAGCACTCAAATAAAGAAGAATCCACTGAAAGTAGCAGTAATATATTACTTTCTGAGATCTCTCAGTGTCTGTCCCCTGTTCCAAAAAGCTAAGGATTACTTTCGTTGACACAGAAAATGAAACATTTAAATAAAAGATGGACCATTTGTTACTATTAATAGACAAACCAATAAAAATAACACGAATGGTACTAACCGATAATTGACATTTGACTGTTTCTATATCAGTCAGCTAAATTGTGAGGACATTCTGAGAACCTGCATGGAAAATCGAAGTTTATAGTGAATAAAATAGGCTCTTTAGCACAGATGTAAGTTTGAACAATACATGTAAATTTAGTACTGGTTTTTAAGCTTGGTGGAAATTTAGTACAAAAGATTATACAATCACGAAACCTCAGAAAAAACGAGCTTGTTGTGAGAAATGGAAAATGTTAAGAACAAATCTAATTGCCGATGGAACAATTGACCATATCACCCACAAAGCATCTGAAACAAAAAAAGGAAAAGTATTTTAAAAAGCCTGCTATACTTCACTATGTTTTTGGCTGAACAAAATCTTGAATTCTACGGTCAGAAAGAGAATATTCTGGAGGAAAACAAAGGAAATTTTCTGCAGCTTATTAGACTGTTATCTAAATGTGACACTGTACTAAGAGGATATTTGATCATGCTATCAAACTCAATTCAGTTACAGGCAGGAAAACATTTACAATCTACTCATCCCCCACTACACAAAATGAATTTATCTCACTTCTGGGCGGAATTGTTAAGGAAAAGATTTTAAATGATTACAAAAAATTCTAAGAATTTTGTATCATCTATGCCAGCATGACACACATTCTGCAAATAGATCATATCAGTGAAATGATTCGTTATGTTCACATAGGAAACAAAAAAGTTGGTGGAAAGTAGTCATTATTAGGTTATATTCAGCAGATGGGGAAGAAAGCCCTTAAGATAACAGAAGCTATTTCAGGATTGCTTGAGTAGTATACTTACACGAGGACCCCAGCACACTTTGAACAAACATCTGCCGAAGGTCAAGAAGGTGTACACATGCACAGTATGTACGCCCTACCCACAACCAACAAACCAGACCCTCCTTATCTATCGTGTAACAAGCCTCAACTTGTCTTATCAGTAGTATCTTCATCACGTGACAAGCCATGCACCACTCCATTCTACCTCATTCCTCTCCTTCCCTCTTCTATTCTCCAATCACTGCCTAGTATTTTATGAGCCATTAAAATGAAACAAACAGTTGCAATACAGCAGTAGCCATTAATCCAAGATGGGGAAACTAACCGAGATGTGCTAGTGGGAAATCAAAAAAATTAAAAAATCGAAAAGTAAAAGATGGCAGAGTTGTGATTTTGTACAGCCTCCCCCTCCTCTCTCTGCTCTTAAACAAATATTAGCATAGTGTTAAATTTCATTTCTCAAAATCAAGGTTTGTGGAAAGCATGCAACTGTGTCATTCATGATTTCAATAATTTAATTAATAACTACATAATACAAATAATTTCTTATAATCATGTATAACTTTAATAAATCATTGCCTTGTATTTAATAGGGCATTATAATGTAATCACAATGTTCCCTATGAGCAGGCGACTTGGCTGTGTTCAAAAGTATCTGAATAATCTAAATTTTTGAAAGCTTTTGTGATCAAAAGTATTTATCCAAAAAATTATATAAAGGGCATATCTTACGTTATTTGCACATGTAAAATGCGTCAGCAAAACACACATCCAAATACAAACACACAATGTCTATACCACAAATTCGTCCCATAGTGCTCAGAGCCATTTTATACCTCAAATTCGTAGGTTAAGCTGCATTGGTGAAAGTTAATAGGTTTATATCTGTACTGTACTTGGTGTAAGGAACAATGAAACTGCAAATTAATGATTTTCCACATCTAAATTGTGCTAGAATGCTTGTCAAGTGCTACAATGATATATGCACATCTAAAATATAAAACGGGTGTTGTCTTTTCAGTGTGAGGGAATGTTATTGGTATTTCATAGACTGTACTGTCATCACCTAACATTTTTACAAGTTTTCTGTTAACGTTTCACCTTAGCAAGCACCAATTAAGGGGGGAAGAAAAATATAACTGACGATATTGGTTAGAATTATTGCTTGTTTGGTAAATTACTGGATCTGTCCCAGAGCGTTTGACAAAGTTTGGAATATTTACCATTCTGAACGATGATGCCCAGATTCTCTAAAACATTTACTGACTGTATTTCCTACAATCAGCTACTAAGTAACACCAACATCCAATAAAAAATATATGGTGCAAAAACATTACACTCACATAGAAAACACCCAAAACACAAACAGGGCAAACACCATTTTAAGAAGGAAGGAAGAAGGTGTATTGATGAGATTTTATTACGATGTACCATGTTAAGTGCATATTTCCCAATACACAACGATAAATTTTCCCATGTTTGCAGCAATCAGAAAATGACCAAGGACTCTACTGCAAGAAGTCAGAGATGAAACGTCACAAAACACAATGGTCGCTCGTTCGATTTCTTTGTTGAGCCTCTTTTTAATTAGACTCAGTGCTGGTTCCCATGCCTTGCTGAGGTTATAACCGCAATCTCTGTTGATGAGTCCGTCCCTCAGGCTCAGCAAAGAAAAAGAACGAGCGACCAGGGCGGACGAGGCAGTTACACCGACGCCACCACAGACGCCGACGCCAGCCTCTCAGCGACCGCCGACGCGCGGCCTCGGGCGCGGACCGCGGAGAGAACGCCTCGCGGGGGAAGGGGATTTAGGACGGCCGCCCGCCGTCAGGAGCTCAGTTCCTCAGCGCACTTGACGATGGCGACATGTCTGATCGCCGAAATATTGTGCCCGTATGACACCATGGACAGGCAGTACACCCGTGGACTGTTCGAGCAAGAAATACGCTGGGAGAAGTTGAAGAATCACATAATATTAACACTGATTGTGTACTTATATATATCCTGTAAACTGAATTGTTTCACAACGTTTCGATAAAAGAATCGTTAAAATGATTTATGGAACATGTAACTAACGTAGTAAACAAAAATTCGAACTTTGCAGCAAAATAAAATTCTATTATTTCTCAAAATAAATAAGATTTTGAACACAAAACGCCTATGCCACTGCTTTCATGAGTACTTTGTACTATGAGATTTAAAAAAATATACGTGCCTTGCATATTGACACTACTAAGTTAATTTATAACTTATGCAGCAGTTGTAACAATCAAAGCTCAGTTGCTGTATCATGTTTTTCAAGCACAATGGACCTTCACATTAATTAGTTCCTCATGTAAACTGCTTGCATAACTCGTTAAAATACACACAGCTTGCTTATTTATAATTTTTAAATAAATTATAGCTCAGCAGATGACCATAGTTCAGTCTTCGTACCAAATATTAAATTATCTAATTAAACGAAAATTGTTTCTGCAACATTGAAAAACACGCTTAGGAACTACTGCCGATATAGCTTACAGCTTAAAATGCATGTAGCATCTCGCAAAAACCAGTTTCAGCCAGTACACGATTCACTCACACTTATTTCCATGCTTGGAGTGCATTTATCAAAGCAATATGAGCAGAATGTCTAACACCAATATATGCTTCTAGTTGATACCACAAATGGTGACAAAACCTCTTCGAGGATGGAGCTGTTTAAACATGTTTCTCTCCCAGTATCATTATCTTACCAAGTCTTGGTTCGATTGGTTGTGCGTCATTTTTTATCTAAGAACTTCATTTCTCTAGGTAAGACATGTTCTTGTGCACCCAGCTTAAGGGTACACAACAAATACTGTGAAAGGCCGCCTACACACACACACACACACACATAACCACTCACCTGGGGCAACTCTCAATTCCTAGTAGCAGCTGCCAGAGGACACAAATTTGGAAAAATCTTGTAATTTCATGCCTTGTCTATCTGCGCGTTATACTCGTCCACTGACAATGCAGACAACCAAAAACGAGAGGGCTGTTTTCGTCTCGCACTGGTGGATATCGAAATTCTTCTGCTGACAGACAAGAAACTTGACTGACAGTTACGATCCAGCACTTAGACGGCTCAGTTCAGTGCCTGCAGCCAGCTCAGTACAATTCTCTGAAGATTACCTTCCGAGTTAGCAGTCTCAGTTTGTGGAGTTATAGGACCATCAAGAGTGTCTTTTATCAGTTATAGTGACAAGAGACAGAAAGTTATTTAAAGTTCATTGTATTAGGTATAGCACATCAAGCACCATGCGTCAAATCGTACCATAGTTTAGTACCATACTGTAAGATACTCTTAATAAACGTTTTTGTCTTACTACATTTCCGTTCTAATGCTGCCCTATCAAAGCAAGTGTTAACTCGCTAATCATAGTATGCAATAGCTGTCTTTTATGATCTACAGCAGTTTTCGTCTATTGTGGATGTTTAAGTTGAATTAATAGTAAGATTCAGTTTTTCCAGGTTTGATTTTAAACTATACATTATACAGTTCTCTACGACAGTAGCCGATTGTCTGAAGAAACAGCCTTAGTATCACTCTAGGTGTTCTAAAGCTGACATCGTGCGACTTATACACACATCAAAAAAATTTTTGCATCACCTAGGTTCTGAGAGTTCCGGAACCTGTACAGAAAATTGGAATAGAGATCAACATAAACATCATTTCTGCCCTTTTTATTGCTCATGAAAACCACACATTGCCTGTTGTACCACCTTACAGCGAGACCTTCAGAGGTGGTGGTCCAGATTGCTGTACACACCAGTACCTCTATTACCCAGTAGCAAGTTTTCTTGCATTGTAGCATGCCTGTATTCGTCGTGGCATACTATCCATAAGTTCATCAAGGCACTGTTGGTCCAAATTGTCCCACTCCTCAACGACGATTCGGCGTAGATCCCTCAGAGTGGTTGGTGGGTCACGCCGTCCATAATCTATCCCAGGCATGTTCGACATGGTTCATGTCTTGAGAACATACTGGCCACTCAAGTCGAGCGATGTCGTTATCCTGAAGGAAGTCATTCACAAGACGAATGCCTCGCCAATATGCTGCCGATGTGGTTGCACTATCGGTCGGAGGAAAGCATTCACGTATCGTACAGCCGCTACGGCGCCTTCCATGACCACCAGCGGACTACGTCGGCCCTAAGTAATGCTACCCCAAAACAGCAGGGAACCTCCACCTTGCAGCACTCGCAGGACAGTGTGTCTAAGGCGTTCAGCCTGACCGGGTTGCCTCCACACACGTCTCTGACGATTGTCTGGTTGAAGGCATATGTGACACTCATCGGTGAAGAGAACGTGATGCCAATCCTGAGCGGTCCATTCGGCATGTTGTTGGGCCAATCTATATCGCGTTGGATGGTGTCGTGGTTGCAAAGATGGACCTCGCCATGGACATCGGGAGTGAATTTGCGTCTACACATGGTTGAATTACAGACAATACGAACCGTGAACCTCCTTCCTGGTGGAAAGATTGGAATTGATCGGCTATCGGACCCCCTCCGTCTAATAGGCGCTGCCCATGCATGGTTGTTTACATCTTCGGTCGTATTTAGTGACATCTCTGAACAGTCAAACGGACTGTGTCTGTGATACGATATCCACAGTCAACATCTGTCTTCAGGAGTTCTGGGAACCGGGGTGATGCAAAACATTTTTTGATGTGTGTATATTTCTTTCCCAATCGTTCCAATATGAAGTTTCAACGACTGTTCACGGGAAGCTATGTTGTCACTATGCATAGGACTTGAACAAAAGAAGAAGGGACTGTGACACGGCGATGTTCAAGACAGGAAGCAAATGCTTAAAACAAAGGGTTCGAATGTACTTTTTTCACCCGAACATGAATGTGGAACATCCGAATATCCCTCGGTTGAAAGTAAGGAAGACTTGAACTAGGCAAATAAAGAGCACGAGAGGAAGAGACTTCTATTTCCAAAATACGAGGATTGGAACTTTAATAGTGGCAACTATTTACTTACAGCTCGTACAAAATAGATCAGAGTTTCACAGTTTTACTGACCTTCAGAATAGTCACCAGCGTTGTGTATAACCCGTTGCCAGCGATGGGGAAGTCGTAGGATACTCTTAGCAGTGCCAGTTGTGTTGACAGTTCGAGCGGCGCGGTCTATTGCCCGACGAATTTGTAGCAGTTCTGAAACGAACGCCATGAAGTGTTTCCTGTAGTTTAGAAATCGAGTTGAACTCTCGAAGGCAGGAGAGTGCAGTAGGTGGTACTGCACATAGCTGCCCCATCAGTCAAACAAATCAGTAACAGCTTGCACTGTACGTGCTTGAGCATTGTCCTGCAAAATGATGGTCAGGTCCTGCAGAAACTGTCATCACTTCTGTCTCTATGCTGTTTATTTTTGGAACACAACCAACGACCAACTTCTATGGCAGAAATCGTCACTGGTTGGAAATCTGCGGTCATTCCATTCTGGAATATTTTCCACCAAACTTCGGGAAAGTCGGATGTATGTCTCTCTTTTTCTGGACAATAATTCGAAGGCAACTGGGTATGCACTGAAGAGCCAAAGGAACCTGCCTAATATTGTATAGGCCCCCGCGAGCACATAGATGTGCCGTAAGATGACGTGACATGGACTCGACTAATGTCTGACGAAGTGCTGGAGGGAACTGACACAATGAATCCTGCAGGGCAGTCCATAAATTCAAAAGAGTACGAGGGGGTGGAAATCTCTTGTGAACAACATGTTGCAAGGCATCCCACATATGCTCAATAATGATCATGTTTGGTGGACAGCGGAAGCGTTTATACTCAGAAGAGTGTTCCTGGAGTCTCTGTGTTGCAATTCTGGACGTGTGGGATGTTACGTTGTCCTGCTGGGGTTGCCAAGTCTGTCGGAATGCACAGTGGATGCACGTGACCAGTCAGCATGCTTACGTACGTGTCACCTGTCTGAGTTGTGAGGTTGCCTGCATATCCGTACACTCCATTGCTCGGTACAGTTTGAAAAGAGACTCCTCCGACCAGGCAACATGTCTCCAGACGTCAACAGTCCAATTCGGTGTTGACGGGCCCAAGCGAGGCGTAAAGCTTTGTGTCGTGCAGTTATCATGGATAGACGAGTGGATCTTCGGCTCCGGAAGCCCATATCGATGATGTTTCGTTGAATGGTTCGCACACTGACACTTGTTGATGGACCAGCATTGAAATGTGCAGCAATTTTCGGAAGGATTGCACTTCTGTCACATTGAAGGATTCTCTTCAATCGTCGTTGGTCCGTTCTTGCACGATCTTTTTCTGGCCGCAGATTTGATGTTTTACCGGAGTCCTGACATTCACCGTACACTCGTGAAATGGTCGTACGGGAAAATCCCCACTTCATCGCTACCTCAGCTCGTGCGCCGAATATAACACCTTTTGAAACTCACTTAAATCTTGATAATATGTCATTGTAGCAGCAGTAACCGATCTAACAACTGTCCCAGATACTTGTTGTCCTCGTATAGGCGTTGCCGACCGCAGCGCCGTATTCTGCCTTTTTGCATATCTGTGTAATTGAATACGCATGCCTATACCAGTTTCTTTGGCGCTTCAGTGTATGCTTGTGTCATTATTTGCACTCCCAAAGTCGGCGTGAGTGAGTGCGAAACTTGTTTGTGTTTGCTACAGCACTTGAGCGTACCATGCATAAATAAGTCTTGTTTACTTTCAGAGCCTGTCTACCTGCACTTTCGCTTAAAATGGTTATCCTTTCTCCTGGTACGTCATCGCTTAACAGAAAACTGCTACCACTATTCATTGCTAGTAACTCTGCCTGGTCGTAGCATGAGTTGCTCACTGTTGTCCAAAGAGCACGTATGCCCGTAATAGCTATTACGAGACCAGTTAAAGGCACTGCTATATTTTTAAAACGAAGGTTACTGGATTGGAGCAGTTTTGGTCTGAAGATGACGTAGTGTAATGTCGAAACTGATTGCCTAGAAATAAACCTATATACCGGCGATTGGTATTGGTTTTACTGAAGATAAACTTTTGTCTTGGATCTGGATGAGAAATCACATGCCGACCTCCGAGTGTGGCATTTTTCTTCACCCTGTATAATTCGCATACAATTCGTATGAACTGAATTACAACGAAATGTCATTTCTTTTGTGTTATCTTTTCTGTCTCTCGTTTTCAGTGTGTTGTGTGTGACCTATTTTACTATCAGACTATTTACTTATTTAAAAGTATCTGTGACAAGAATTTTAAGAATTCTTACACTTCACTGTCTGTGCCATATTGGAATGTTTTGTACAAAAAAAGAGAGCTGTAATAACAAACTGATAAAAAAGCAATCATCTGGAATTTTTATTCCATCTTTGTCCTACAAAGATATAAGGGATGTTCATGGAGGTATGTTCCGTCTATGCAAATAAATGAAAGTGGAACGCAGTGGCTTTGTCAATCATGTGACAAGGCCACAGTATCCGTCCAGACGAGTCCCCACCACAAACGAAGAAATAAAATTATTCCTTTAACTCTGATCACAGATTCGAACTCGATATAAAATTCCGAGTACCTCTGACCAGTCGAATAATTAATTAACAATTCATCGAACTTGATCATTGAATTAATACCACTAAATTAATTTTCCCAAGTCCTCAGACACTACCGATGTATTGTCAGCATAGAAGACCATCGGTTAGAGGGGGCAGGATAATTTTAGCATGCGAATGAGCCCATTAGGACTACGCAAAGTACTTAGTGGCGTGCATTTGCCTTTATCTGTGTCCATACTTCTTTCATTATTTTGCTTTGGGCTTCATTTCTTTCTAGAGACCACGTTGTTCCAGTTTTCTTCTTTGGTTTCTCCTCTTGCTCAACTTGCCAATTGCGAATTTTGGATCTGAAGATTTCCCTGTTTTGGATATCCTCTGGTGTAATTCATGCTAGTTTCAGATCTGTATTGATTTCACCAATCCATTTCATTGGGTCTGTTTTAGATTTACTCCTCTTTTCATAGAATTCAACTATTTGCTTTGTAAGTCTGTCCGGATTCATTCTTTCGATGTCCCCATAGAATCTTAGTCTGCGTTTTCTAACGTCACTGTGAATATTAGAGTATTGTTTGATTTCCTGTTTGCCTCTGAGCCGATACTGTTCATCTACAAGTTTTAGGCCTAAAATTTTCTTATGATTTTCCATTCCTTTTCTGAATGTTTTCTATGTCTGTTTTCCTGTTTAAAATTAGTGTCTCTGATCCATATAGGCATTCTGATTTTATGACGGTATTGTAATGTCGCAGTTTTTTGTGCTTGGAGACACATTTTTTTATTGTAGATACGTATTTTGAGTGGGTCGATAATCAGTATCCATCTTTTGGCATCTGAGTTCTTTGCCTTTCTTTTCTATTCAGTTTTCCTGAATCGTTTCACCGAGATATTTAAATTGTGGGACTCGTTTAATTTTGACATATTTTGTGTCCATGAATTTTGGTGCTTGTTTGTTGCAAGTCATATACACTGTCTTTTCAAAAGATACTTGCAGGCCGACTTTTTCCGCAGTTTCTTTCAGGGGTTCAATCTGTTTTTGGCTGTTGAAACATCGCGAGTTAAGATGGCTAGATCGTCTGCAAATGCTAAGGAATCTACTATTAATTTTCCTCTGCCGAGAGTAATTGGTCGGTCAATCCTGAGGACTGATTTCAGTTTGCGCCATTCTTTTATCACCTTTTCAAGGACGCAGTTGAACAGTAGTGGAGAGTGTTCACCTCCATCTCCTGTTTTGATCAGAAAAGGTTCAGAGATTTCCCCCATAAATTTGACTTAAGATTTTGTGTCTATCAATGTCTGTTGTATGATTGCAAGTGTTTTCAGATATAAACCCTGTTCTTTTAATATTTGGAATAATGATTGACGATCAACTGAATCGTAGGCTTTTTTAAAGTCAACAAATGTGCAAACTACATCTTTGCCACTTACTCTCTGATATCTTAATATTAGTTTTAAGTTCATAATTTGCTCTGGACATGAACGGCCTGGTTTGAATCCTGCCTGATATTCTCCAATTTTTGGTTCTAGTTGTTGTTGTGCTCTATCGAGAAAGCACTAGGATAAAATTTTGTAAGCTACTAATATAAATGAGATTACCCTATAGTTGTTTACATCCGATAAATCTCCTTTCTTGTGTAGAGGATGAATTAATGCATTTTTTCAGTCGTCCGGAAATCGTTCTGTTTGCCAAATGTCTTGTATTATTTCGATGATTTATTTTATCGTATTTGGGCCTGCTGATTTGAGGATTTCCGCTACGATTCCATCTTCACCTGCAGCTTTATTATTTTTAAGACGTTTGATCTGTTTGGTGATTTCCTCTACATCCGGTGATAATGAGTTTGGGTTTGTGGATTCAGGTTCCTGAGGCGGAAATCTTTGTGTTGGTTCTGGGCAGTTCAGCAGGTTTTCAAAATATCTTGCAAGTTCTTCGCAATTTTCTTGATTGTTCAGTGTAAACTGCGCATTTCCTTTCTTGAAGCAAAGATTTTGCGGCTGATATCCTGTGAGTTTTGTTTTGAAATCCTTGTAAGAATTTCGCGTGTTGTTTCTTTCAAAATCTTTCTCGGTTTCAAGTATCTGGTCCTTTTCGAATTTCCTTTTGGTCTTTCTGATTAATTTCCTCAATGCCAAGAGTGTTTTGTAATTCTTGTCAGTCTTTCTGCTGTTCCAATTACGGTATGCTTTCTGTCGAGGTTGGATTGCTTGTTCACATTCTTCGTTCCACCAAGGGTGTTTTTTTTTTTTAAATCAGTGTTTGTTTGTGCAGTTTCGATTAGTTTGCTTCTGAGTCTATTCTTCTATGAAAGATGGTTGGATCCGGCTAGTATCAAATTTTGGTATGAGTGGCTTCCTTTTTGTGAACCTCTGAGGTTTTAACTGTAGTTTGATTCTCGTTAGGTAATGCTCTGGGACTACATTTGCACCCTTTCTTACTTGGATATTCATGATTGCTCTGTGGTTTGTATAGGAAATTGCTACATGGTCAATTTGGAATTCACCAATGAGCGATCTGGGTGATCTCCATGTCATTTGTTTTGATGGTTTCTTCTAGAAACACGTGGACATCGTTTTAAGGTTGAATATCCTGCAGAATTCGACCAATCTCCGACCATTTTCATTAGTCCATTGATGTGCTGGAAGTTTCCTTTAGTTTTCCTGTATTTTCTTTCTTTGCCGATCTGCGCATTGAAATCACCTAGTATGATTTTGACATGGTTTTGTGGAATTTTGAATACTATTTCTTCTGGTGTGTCCCACGATTTGTGTACCTTTGCGCGATCTGTTTTATTGTCATCATTGATAGGCATGTGTGCATTGATCAATATGTATGTTTTGTTTGCCCACTTTAGCGTGATTGCTAATAATCTATTATTTACAGGCTTCACATGAGTTACCGAGCTGAGTATGCTCTTTTTGACTGCAAAAGCAACTCCTAAATGTGTTGTGTTTTTGTGAATCCGTTTGTCTGTTTTCCTTTTGAAAAGTCTATAGTTCCCGAAATTCATCGCGTTTTCGTCGGTCAGTCTTGTTTCTTGGAGTGCCAGTATTTCCAATTCTTGTTCGTTAAGGATTTTCTCTAGTTCATACAGCTTCCCTATACGCAAGAGAGAATTTATATTTAATGTTCCGAAAAATGTTTTGATATTTGGGCGAAGTTGGCCAGAGGTCTCCGACTCCCTCTGTATGTGTGTCAAGCCAGACTCCCCAGAATCCGATAGTCTGGTTGTGCTGTTGATGGCAGGAGTGGATTGGTTACCAACTAGGGTACAAATTTTTTTCCTGTCACTCCTCTTAGTACTTCATCATCACAAGTTTTGGACCGTAGTCCAGTATCATAGGACTGCAGTGGATAGTTCCAGCCGCACCTCTGGTGATCAGACCCTGACCACATTGCTGCTTTTGCAAGTCAGACGCAAAGTGGATTTAGTTCATCTGCCCTCTCTGCCATTGAGGTTTCCCTTCTTCTGCCTTCGAGACCGTTGACCATTTTCTCATTCCCTCAGTTGATTTACGGGTGCTTATTAGGCTATGCCTCATTCACACATGTTCTGCATATCTACAGGAATTCCCCTATTAGCCATTGGGACGCGCTGTGTCGGGGTTGAGGGCCCCCATCCCAGTGTTTTGCCTGTCTCTTACTCAATTCAGAGCTAGACCCCCACCGGGCATTTAATAAATATAGAAAACGCCCAAGATAGTGGAATCTAGCTTGAAGTTATGGCCACTATTTGAAATCGTCGTTGGAGCCACACGGTGGCGACAGCACACACGGTTCTCCCGCCTTCTGAGAATTCTTACCAGTTCAGGATATCCAACGTGAGGGCCGGAACTCTGCCACTTCACGCGGCCAGAAGAGCCCTGTTAGATTGGCCAAGAGGACTTTTTCGCCTACCGCGGAGGTGCACTGTAGCTCAGATAACATGGAGAGCAACTCTCCACCCACTGCGTTGCAGTTTCTAGTGAAGTCAACATCGCGAAGTTCAATGTACGGCACTTACCGCCATTTAATGGCCAGTGCTTCCCATTGTTCTGGGAAGTGCATAGGTTTAGTCATGCAGGAACCGCTCGGCATGTTTCTGAAGCACTCCACAATTACGAACGTTGCGACAACGTTATTGCTACGTCCGTAGAGCAAGATACTAGCTCTGCAGACCGGCATGTAGCGTAGTAAGCTGTTTTGGCCTACACCTGTTGCCGTTAGCGTGACCCGCTATTTCATTTCTGTGCTCTCTCTGGGGACTGGTCTTCATACTGAAGACGTGTTTGTGAGTGACGTTATGTATTTTCAACTTGTACTGCAGCAAGTATGCTCGCCCAACGACTACGCTGGTTGGAGGGCCCTGCTCATAATGCTCAAAATGTTCTCAATTTGGGGAGAGATCCGGCGACCTTGTTGGTCGAGGTAGGGTTTGGAAAGCACGAAGACAAGCAGTAGAAACTCTCGTCGAATGTTGGCGGGAGGTATCTTGGTGAAATGTAAACCCAGGATGGCTTGCCATGAAGGGCAACAAAACGGGGCGTAGACTATTGCCGACGTACCTCTGTGCTGTAAGGGTGCCGTGGGTGACAGCCAAAAGGGTCCTGCTACGAAAAGAAATGGCAACCCAGACCATCAATGCTGGTTGTCGGCTGATGTCGGGCGACAGTCAGGTTGGTATCCTACCGTTGTCCAGGGCGTTTACAGATACCTCTTCGGCCTGGAACCCCATTAACTGGGGTAGAACTGCCATGAGTGATAAGCCACGCTTCGAACTGAGCCCCGATGACCAGCAAAGATCAGTCTTGGTCAGCGGTGGTATATCAACCTGACTGTCGCCGTCCATATGACCCGACAACCAGAAATGATGACCTGGGATGACATTTCTCTTCATAGCAGTACTCTGTCGGTTGTCTTCCACGGCAACCTTATAGCACAGTGGTACGTCAACGATTTTCTGCCCTTCATGGCAAGCCATCCAGGGCTTATATTACAGCAAGACAACGCCTGCCCACACACGGAGAGAGTTTTTACTGCATGTCTGATGCTTGCCAAACTCTACCTCGGCCAGCAAAGTAATAGGATCTTTCCACATTTGAGAACCTCCATTGGTACTCATAAAAGCATCACACTATTTCTCCATCTGATGCTGCCACCCGCATCATGTCGTTCCATACTATCTCCTTGTGTCAGAAGCTCGACACTCCTCGTCAATGTTTATGGGATTCTTTTTCACCTGTTTCATGCGTTTCTGGGGTATCTTCGTGGTACTGTATTTATTTAGTCAACCCACTCTTAATTTTGAAGCTGTTACCCAAACTTGTCTCACAAAATTTTACACTCTGTGGTCAGTATTACTGTACGCATTACAAACAAACCACGTACTTATCCATCGGTGACTTTTGTTCCTGCTGTGATCTGCTATATTTGCTGATGTAGGTCTCTGCAAGTACAAAGCTGGTTTCTGGAACCTAATATTACAGTTTTTTGGAACTTCCAAGTTCTGTTGTGGTATCTGTTGTGTCTAGTTCCTACAGCATAGACACAATGAGGTAGCTAGGTGCACGCTAAACTAACGCAGACGGGCTTGAAGTTCTGAAACATGAGACTTATCAATGAATAAGAAGAAAAGTACGTAGATGTTACTTAACTTTTATTCTCTTGTTGGAATACATCTCTTGAATAGTAGTAAGCTATGAGCACTGATACAAATGGCGCCTTGCTAGGTAGTAGCTATGGACTGAGCTGAAGGCTATTCTATCTGTCTCTCGGCAAATGAGAGGAAGACTTGGTAGGTCTAGTCGCAAGCTATGTCGTCCGTACAACTGGGGCGAGGTCATGTCCGTGTCTTGTGACCTGCCATGTGGTGGCGCTAGGTTTGCGATTACACAGTGGCGACACGCGGGTCCGACATGTACTACAGGACCGCGGCCGATTTAAGTTACCACCTAGCAAGTGTGGTGTCTGGCGGTGACACCACATTCCTCCCCCGCAAATCGGCGAACGGTCGTGAGATAAGGCTTCCGCCCGCCGTGGGGAGGACCCCATGTTGACGTATGCGATGAGGTGGGGAGCCTAACAACAGGCGAGGCTGTGCCACCCGCACCCGGCCATTCGGTCCGAGGGGAGCTAGGAAACGCCTGCAAACCTAGTCCAGGGTGCATGTCAACATGAGGTGCATGCGCACGTAATGAGACAAGAGGGGCCGAAGGGTCGACCTCCATGTGGTCGGAGCACCCGACGGGCGAAGACGACATCTGGTCCGGAGCGGGCAAGAGGTCCATGGCGGAGGACGGCTGGGCACGGGAAGCGAGCGGCGGCGCGTGACCCAGGGAGGCGCCAGGCGGCTGCAGCGAAGCGTCCGCTGCGGGCGGCGCCGGCGGCGGCTGCGGCGGCGGCGCGACGCCATGAGGCAAAATGGAAGGCAGCGTCGGTAACACCTGGGGATGAGGCGAGCCAGTAGATAGGTCCCCAGGGCGCTGACCTGACGGCTCCGTCGCTGAAAGCAGACGGGGAGCGGCAGAACCCAGGCGACGACAGAGGCGCAGCTGATTGAGATGCCGACGCACCTCACCAGAGGCCCCCAAAACCAAATACATCGCGCGGCCGAGGCAGCGAAGAATGCGCCCTGCGAGCCAACGCTGTGAACCGCGATAGTTGCGATAATAGACAACGTCGCCAGGAGCAAAAGCAGGAGTCTGCCGCTGCACAGTAACCTGATGTGGCGGATGCAGCAAAGACATCAAGGTGCGATGAGGACGACCATGGAGCAACTCAGCCGGCGAGCGGCCATCGCGGGGCTGAGAGCGATACGAAGACAAAAAGAGCAACAAAGCGTCCTCCCGAGAATGCGACTCTTTCAATTTCAACATCTGTGACTTGAAAGTCCGGACCAATCGTTCAGCGGCACCGTTTGACTGAGGCGAAAACGGCGCGGATGTCAGATGTTGAATACCATTGGCCTTGCAGAATGACTGAAATTCTGCGGACATGAATTGTGGGCCATTGTCTGAAACAATAGTCTGCGGAAGACCTTCAATGCAAAAGATGGCAGACAAGGCTTGGATTGTGGCAGAAGACGTCGTGGAAGACATCCGGACAACAAAAGGAAAATTACTGAAAGCATCGACCACAACCAACCATCGAGCATTCCAGAATGGACCAGCAAAATCGATGTGCAAGCGGTGCCAAGGGGAAGTGGCTTTCGGCCATGCAAAGAATTTCCGCGGCGGTGCGGATTGTTGTTCGGCACACGCCACGCAAGAGGAGCACATATTCGTAATCGCAGCATCGATTCCGAACCAAGTACAGTGCTGACGAGCAAGTTGTTTCGTTCGCACTATACCCCAATGTCCTTGGTGGAGAAGCTTTAAGACAGAGGACTGTAACGAACGTGGGACCACGACTCTGGACTGATCATTATCAGAACGCAACAACAAAACACCACGTCGTACAAAAAGTCTCTCCTTGTGAGCAAAAAAACGGCGAACCAAAGGATCTGCGATCCGTGACTTTGACAAGGGCCATTGCGTAGCAATAAAACGCAAAACAGTAGCAAGGACAGGGTCAGCAGCAGTGGCTGTAGCTACACGACGAAAATCAATCGGAAACGATTCGACCACGTCATCGGCTTCCGAATCAATGAACATGCAAGCAAGTTCGGAAGAATCGAATGCTTTATCCTCAGCAACAGGCAAACGGGACAACGCATCAGCGTTTCCGTGCTTAGCAGTGGACCGATACAAGATATCGTAGCGGTACTGCGAGAGGAAAAGAGACCAGCGAATGAATTTCTGCGCTGTACGCGGAGGTACAGGCTTGTTCGGATGAAAAAGCGATGTCAAAGGTTTGTGGTCCGTGATGATTGTAAAGTGACGACCATACAAGAAGTCATGGAACTTGGTAACACCAAACACGAGAGCTAAAGCTTCCTTCTCTATTTGTGAATAATTTCTTTGCGCAGATGAGAGCAATTTGGACGCAAAGGCAATAGGGCGATCATGCGAGCCATCCTTGTGCGCAAGCACAGCACCGATCCCGAAATCCGATGCATCTACCATCAACAAAAGGGGTTTTCGGGGATCGAATGGCGTAAGGCAAGTATGTGAAAGTAACGCCGATTTCAACTGGCGAAAGGCGCGTTCGCATTCCGTCGTCCAGACGAACGGAACACCTTTACGGCGTAAGCGATGAAGCGGAGCTGAAATGGAAGAAGCATTGCGCAAAAATTTATTTTACCCAACACACTCTGTAGTTGTTTAACATCCCGTGGCGATGGCAACTCCTGTATGGCACGGAGGTGCTCTGGACTCGGATGTATACCTTGGGCATTTATGACATGCCCCAGGTAGGGTAAGTCCCGAGCAAAAAACACACATTTGTCCTTCCTCAAGCGAAGACCATTCTGACGCAATACCTGAAATAATGTTCGGAGATTTTGCAAATGTTCTGCTTCTGTCTGTCCTGAGATCACAATATCGTCCAGATAGTTCGCAGCAGTAGGGACCGACGCACAAATAGTTTGTAAATATTGCTGAAACAAAGCAGGGGCGGATGCACACCCGAATGGCAGTCTTTTGAAGCGATACAAGCCAAGATGCGTGTTTACCACTAAGACGCGCTGAGATTCTTCGTCCACAGGTAGTTGCAAGTACGCATCTGCGAGGTCCAATTTTGAAAAATAGTTTCCCGGGCACAGTTTGTCAAAAAGATCTTCCGGGCGGGGCAAAGGAAAAGTAGCAGTCACAAGCTGTGGATTCACAGTTGCCTTGAAGTCCACACAAAGTCTCAGTTTTCCGGAAGGTTTTGGCAAAATTACTAAGGGTGAGGCCCAGAGAGAAGCCTGCACACGTTCAATGACACCTTGAGATTCTAAATCGTGCAATGTTCTTGCGACCTCATCACGCAAAGCGTGGGGAACATTGCGCGCTCTGAAAAATTTCGGTTGCGCGTTTTCTTTTAGTTCCAAATGTGCAGCATAGTTCTTAGCGCAACCAAGGCCCGGTGCAAAAATGTCTGCAAATTCGTCACAAAGACTAGAAACACTGGCGGAAGGCACAGTCTGATTCACTGATAGGACCTGATTTACTATAGACATATTAAACAATTGAAACAAATCTAAACCAAACAAGTTCACTGCACGAGAAGAACGAAGAACGTAAAATGATACAAGTTTTGTTTGTCCCTTGTATGTGGCAAAAGGCTGCACTGGCCTAACACAGGGATCTGTTGTCCTGAGTAACTAGTTAACTTAACATTTGCGGCACGCAATGGCGGTGCGCCCAGCTGTTTGTACGTGTCGTGATTGAGCAATGAAACTGCAGCTCCGGTATCGAGCTGGAATGGTATCACTTTGCCTTCAAAGTCTAAGTCCACATAAAGTTTATTGTCCTGCTGACGACAAGAGCGACTGTCACGTGCAATGTGAACTGATACAGGTACAGAAGCACTTGCGACTTTACGGGATTTCCTGCGACGTCGACGCACACTTTTGGTGGGACGAACACAGTCACTGTTAGCTAAAGTGTCACCGGACGGGTGGGAATGAACTACATGAATGTCCATGGGCGAAGGTCCACGAGCCCGATTGTCCTGGGTTCGATTCCGGCGCGAAGCAAAAGGCCTGGAATTTGTGTGATTGTCTGATCTAAGCTTTTTCTGGCAAACACTTTGAACATGTCCTTTCTTTCGACAGTAAAAACAAATAGCTTGGCGTGACGGGCAATTTTCACGCGAATGTCTAGTTGCACACCGCGGGCATGATTTCACTGCATTTGCTTGCTTACGCGGCGCACGTGTTTGCAAGCCAGGCTGCCGCTGTGCCGACAGGCGCGAGGGCCGCGTAGCGTCCCGTGCAGCGGGCCCGGCGGGCCGGTTAATGTGACACACTGCTGGCGAAGTTTCAATAGAGTCCTGAGCAAAGTCAAGTGTGTCTTGCCTCTCCAATATGTCTATCACTTGTTGAAGGGAGGGATTAACGAGTCTCAAAATCTGTTCCCGTATGCGAACATCAGAAACGTTCTGTGCTATTGCATCACGCACCATAGTGTCTGAATACGGAAGTCCACAGTCACATTCAAATGCACACTCCCTAGTAAGTCCTTGCAAAGTTGCTACCCACTCCCTATTAGTCTGACCGGCCGTACGTTTTGTACGAAAGAACGTATACCGTTTTGCAACTACATTTACTGTTTCTTTGAAATAGGCATCTAAAGCAGACAAAATTTCTTCGTAGGACAGAGTTGCTATGTCGCGTCGGGGAAACAATTTCACTATCACACGGTAGGTAGACACACCGACACAAGAAAGCAAAAACGGCTGCCGCTCATTACCTTGAATTCTGTATGCTGCTAGGTGAAAGTTGAACTGGCGAGACCACTCTTGCCAGGTCTCATCGGCCGCCACGTATGGCCGAAAGGGAGGTGCAACAGCGTTTGGAGGCAGCGGTAGCGAAGAAGCGGCGGCTGCCGCATCGGTTTGCAGCGCACGTTGACCCTGGACGAGTTGTCCTAGGGCTTCCAATAACGCCTGCGTCTGCTGATTCTGCAAGCGAAAAAATTCGGACAGTACATCTGGAGATAGTGGCGAAGCCATGACACAAACGAATTAATACAAACTCTTTTACTCGTCGCCAAATAATGTTGTGTCTAGTTCCTACAGCATAGACACAATGAGGTAGCTAGGTGCACGCTAAACTAACGCAGACGGGCTTGAAGTTCTGGAACATGAGACTTATCAATGAATAAGAAGAAAAGTACGTAGATGTTACTTAACTTTTATTCTCTTGTTGGAATACATCTCTTGAATAGTAGTAAGCTATGAGCACTGATACAAATGGCGCCTTGCTAGGTAGTAGCTATGGACTGAGCTGAAGGCTATTCTATCTGTCTCTCGGCAAATGAGAGGAAGACTTGGTAGGTCTAGTCGCAAGCTATTTCGTCCGTACAACTGGGGCGAGGTCATGTCCGTGTCTTGTGACCTGCCATGTGGTGGCGCTAGGTTTGCGATTACACAGTGGCGACACGCGGGTCCGACATGTACTACAGGACCGCGGCCGATTTAAGTTACCACCTAGCAAGTGTGGTGTCTGGCGGTGACACCACAGTATCTCTAGTGAAGACAAGTTTTACGTGGTAAATTCGAGAAGGTTCTTTTACTCGTGACAGCTGTTTTACAAAGGTTAGCGTCAATAAAATCCCCATTTTCTGGAGACCGACATCTTAGTGACATTAGTTTGTAACCCATTATGAACAAGACTTGGGCAGCCACTGTTGCTTAATTGTTACTGGGTTCCACCGAAGGACACGCAAGATTAGGGCGTATAAGGTCAGGCAGTACTTTGTACCTAACTTCACAGCGAACCTCAAGTTGGACTTTTGCTGAGCTCATCCTCTCATCTTGGGTATTCCCAGACAGCCACCTGGGCAGATGCAGCGATCGTCAGTGAAGACTTGGCATGATAACAACTAATCTAATCTACCTTTCAGCAGATGTGCCTATGTGTCTTTCTATATTTTTATCAACCGAGGAAGCTGCTTGAATTTATAAATTGGTGCTATTGTTTCTGCCTTTAATATGAAATTATTATGTTTTTTCTTCCCTTCTTCTGGCTGTTTTTGGTAGGTTCCCCACCAATATATGCTTAGTTACCAGTTTTCTGAAGGCTTCAACATTTCCTATAATTTCCTCTGCACTGTTCAAATCTCATAAACTTTCTTAGTGCCTAGAGAGTTTAAATTGACCTTATTTAAAGGGGCAATATTAAACAATCCTGCTATTCTGCGTTATGTAAATATCTCCATATAATTTACTCATCTTCAGTCAAATACCTACTCGAGAATTTTCTGTCTCTTTCAACAATATTACTTTTTTCTTTAACATTTGCATCTATTTTAGCATTTTGTAGCTCTTAAGACTAGTATTGCGGTGTCTTTATCTCTCAGTGAAAAAAAAATCACTTTGTTTCTCTTATTCCTGTATTTGTTTTATTGCTTGGTTGCTCCTAAAATTTATAGAATCGTTTAAGTTAAATGCAGATAACTAACTCCCCTTGGGGAGTAATTAGAAGAATGAGTTGTTATTGGCGGCTACGCAGGTCATTTCGCAATCATTTGCTGAGCTTCCCGTATGTTATCGTATTGTTACAAAACTATGAACTGGTAACCAGCTATACTCAACGTCAACAGCTCGATAGTATGTACAATATTAAAAAAATGTTTCGAGGAGTAATGAATATCTCACGAGAATAGAATGGAAGCCGAACGCTTTAAGATCTGTCTTTAAGGGTAGATACACACATTTGAGTGTCCGAGAAAATACGTGAATTACACAAAGACAATTTTTCCACTTTGACGCGTAACTAGACGTGTGCACTTTGTAGACGCCAGTCGCCTGTGACCTGAAACACTACTGGTAACCACACATCTGATCACAAACCCGGAGAAAAGCTTTTGTAGAAGAATCCATAGGAATACTCCTTAAGTGACTGGCGGATTATCGACATATTACCATAGTGAGGGATGGGACTGAGACAGATTCTCTGCAGCGGCCTACGGCTACATTGACGTCTACGCTTTTCGAACCGTGTGTGATTCGTATGCACCAAATACAAAAGTTTCTTTCAGGCGCGAGGAAAGAATGGTCACTTGCGTTGTTGTGTGCAACCTGTTGTTGCTCTAATTTTGTCTTCTCTGTTATTAAGAGGGCAGTATACAACAGAGCGAACAATATTTGTGGGATCGAAACCGAAAACAGCTTTTTTCTTACAATTTTCAAAGACAATTTCACAAGATATTTCGTCGATCATCTTCCAATCAATTTTCTGTAGCGCCCCAGTTACATTTTCTCTCAAGTCATTTCTTCAGCACAAGATGGTAATGAGAAAACATAAAATCCAGTATATTTCAGTTTATAAACGAACTTTTTCACATGGAAACTGATCTGGAAACTGAAAATGAATCAACACTTATCACTTCTCTGTCCCACGACTGATCCAATATGATGTTTGCAATTTATATTCTACGCAGTGTTACTCAGAGATCTGTATGTTTTGAATATAGCAAGTGATGTCTAATTAATCATGTACACACATTTTTATCTCAGGTGAACTGCAAAAATGTATACGTCTCTAAATTTCAAGTCATTTCCTAATTCCTGCAGGAGTGTCATAGCTTACCGAAATCTGACTGGATGTTCTTATATATATTCAGAAACAGCCCGAAAAATTACCGCCAGTGGGAACGCCTCCTCCTCCTCCTCATCATCATCATCATCATCAGGATTTAGGCCCTTACGTCTATTTCGCCTCAATATTGGTGTAGCTATCATTTACAACAGCATCCCTGTCTTCGTCGACCAACTTGTTTGTGTAACCAAGCCGTTTTGACTGTCTACCCGCTAAGCACGTGTTACAACTGTTGCAGCTATTCGTTCCTACAGTTACTTTATTTTAGCAGTGATGCTCTGTGCTCACTATTCTTCCTTTATGTCTTCACTTCATTTATTGCAAAGCAGTAAATAACCCGCTACGTATCGCGGGAACTTCATTTGGGTCGTTCCTATTTGTTTCACTTGGGGAGTCACTATCGACCACTTTTCACTGCTTTACAGCGGTTATGGAACCGCAATTACATAACTTAAGTAGTGTTTTTCTTCACACTTCGTGGTCAAGCGTTTGATATACGGTTCCCACGAAACATCCAAATCTATTTTCGACCACACTTTCCTAAAGTTCACTAACAAGCGACGTTAAAAGACGGTGTTTCTAGTAACTTTAAGGCCCACACTCGAAGCTTCAGGGGCAGGGAGTATGCGACAATGGTTATCCTGTTTGCCTGCCTGTGTTTACCGTCTGCTTATGCTACGCAACCATAAACGGTGTATGGGATGACACGTTGCAACACGCCTGTTTCAGGGTATAAACTGCGAGATAAACACAAGAAAAGTAAACAGTCATCCCGCGAGTAGATAATGCCTGTGATCGCGAACGCGCGTTTAGATTGCGTTAGTTACAGGATGCTGGCCGTCTTTGAGGATTGTTACATTTTTCACTATTGAGCCAGAAAAAATGTGCTTCAGAATGAGATACTAATACGTACGAGGTAAACTAAAGTATAAATGTACTTATCACTTTAATTTATAGAGATAATGTAAATATGAATATTATGTTAAAAGTAATGAAATTCTAGCTCTTATTGCATATTTTTAACAAAATTGGTATAACAGATTAGGTTTTATTTTATAAAGAAGCTTCTGATTTATGAAGTGGCCAAAACAAAAGTTGACAAAAATGTTCCGGTTAAGATGTAATTCGGAATATCATCAATCTCCACAAATCCCACAATGTCGCTTCATCGTGCAAACAAAATTACGTAGCACTCTAATCTCTGCATTCATTCATTTGGGAAGCACTTTTCATCTCATGAAGGATGTTTGAAGAGAGAGTATCCAAGTTTCCATTTCCTTCTATCCTGACAGTTCTCGTCTTGCAGGGGGGCTGTCCTCCATCGCACGCCTCACTTCATCGTTCCAATGTAACCGGGTCTCTTCCTCTTTCTGTGTAGTCGATGTTTCCAGTGCCAGATTTTAGAGTCGATTTTTCCTCTAACTTTCTTCTAAGATGCCCATACCAAGTTGGCCGTTTACTTTCAGTCGTGTCCACAGTATCTTTTGTAACTCCCATCTGTTCTTGTAACACTTCATTTCCTATTTTGTCTGCACTTATTACTTCACAGCCTCGTCTCCAAGACTCCGTTTCTATTTCGTTTAATTTCTTCTCGTTGGTCCTGGAGATTTCCGAAAGTTCAGCGCCATGCAGAGCAATGCTCTCAACTGTAGTTTCATGTATCCTCCTTTTATAATCTTTTGACGTCGTGTTATTCCAAGTAATGGAATATAGATGCCTAATTGTCACATTTCTCTTTCCGAATCTGTGCTTTATTTTCTCGTTGTTGCCACCCTTATCCGAAATGACTGCCAATAAATATTTATATGAACGACTACATTTTACTATAGATCCGTCATCAATAATAAAATCCCTTCCTATACCTCGACACCGAAGTATTCAGTCTTTGTAAAGTTCATTTTCATGTCCCCTGCTCATATTCACCCTTAAGCTTTCTTAACATATAATACACATCCCCTTCTCCCTCGACGAAGATGACCTAATCGTCGGCGAATTTGGCGAGAACAGGATGTCGTCGCCTACTATAATTCTATAGTCTTTGCACTTTTTTCCAATTTTTCAGTGCTTCGTTAAAAAATACTTTAAAGAAGGTAGGCGTTAAACAACATTCTTGTTTCAGTCCTTTGCTAATCTAAAGTTTCTGTACTGGTAACTTCCCAACCATCACACAAGTATTACCTGAATACAGCTTTCTAACGGCCTGTGCATAACATGTACGAATGTTCTGGTTTTTCATTGCTTCTTACATCCTTGAAAGTGGTAGGCTATCATAGCCCTTCTGTAAGTCTGTAAAGACCATGTGTGTCCCCAAGATATGTGCCAGTCTCTTGTTAGTCAGCTGTTTAATGGACCAGATATTATCAATACGGGACCTTCCTGCCCGAACGGCCCTCTGTTCTACTTCATCAATTTCTCTCTCAATTCTAGTTATAAGTATCTTACCATACAATGTTGATATAGAACTGAGAACTGTGCTAATTTGTGCAGTTATCCTTGCTTCCCTTTCTAAACATATTTACGATGAACCCTTCTCAAAAGCTCGACAGTGCTCTCCACTAAGACAGCGTTTAACAAGTCGTGTCCTTTACAAAGGACCCATCCCGGCATTTGCCTGGACTTTAATATCTCCGCCAACGCACGTTATCCGTAACATAGAAGAGGCACTACAGCTAAAATTAGTCAGCTGACACCAGGGCTGCTGCCGCAAAGACACACAGTCTGATGCCCTGACGCCATGTGGTCAGTCTTGTATCATAGTCTGCATGCGCTCAGTTTTATCATGACTGATTGATATTCGGTATTCGACGATGCTTTGGACTTCGACAGTATGGCTTACCTTCATGCTGTTTCTTCATTGTTCCTCTCAAAACGACGACGACTTCGTTCGCGGATCATGAGGGTGTATCAGGCGCTGTTTCTTTGGGAATCATTCAGAGAAATCATGGAAAGCCTATGTTTAGATGGGCGAACGCGGATTTGAACTGTCGTCCTCCTGAGTATGAGCCTATTGTGCTAACCACGACGCCACCTCGCTCGTTGACACCGAGATAACAACAAATGTAGGATCACTCTTGTGTCAGTTAATACAGGACACACTCAGTATGAATCAGTAACAGAAATTAATTTCTCAGGATCACATAGCCTTCAGCAGAAGATACTACAGCTGACCTTATGTCACTGCAGTCAAACTGATTACTTCAGTGGAGATTCACCTTCAGTAACGCAAAACAGGAACACAGTTATGTAGCTGTAAACTAACAGACTTTGTTATTTACACTCCTGGAAATGGAAAAAAGAACACATTGACACCGGTGTGTCAGACCCACCATACTTGCTCCGGACACTGCGAGAGGGCTGTACAAGCAATGATCACACGCACGGCACAGCGGACACACTAGGAACCGCGGTGTTGGCCGTCGAATGGCGCTAGCTGCGCAGCATTTGTGCACCGCCGCCGTCAGTGTCAGCCAGTTTGCCGTGGCATACGGAGCTCCATCGTAGTCTTTAACACTGGTAGCATGCCGCGACAGCGTGGACGTGAACCGTATGTGCAGTTGACGGACTTTGAGCGAGGGCGTATAGTGGGCATGCGGGAGGCCGGCTGGACGTACCGCCGAATTGCTCAACACGTGGGGCGTGAGGTCTCCACAGTACATCGATGTTGTCGCCAGTGGTCGTGCGGAAGGTGCACGTGCCCGTCGACCTGGGACCGGACCGCAGCGACGCACGGATGCACACCAAGACCGTAGGATCCTACGCAGTGCCGTAGGGGACCGCACCGCCACTTCCCAGCAAATTAGGGACACTGTTGTTCCTGGGGTATCGGCGAGGACCATTCGCAACCGTCTCCATGAAGCTGGGCTACTGGCCCGCACACCGTTAGGCCGTCTTCCGCTCACGCCCCAACATCGTGCAGCCCGCCTCCAGTGGTGTCGCGACAGGCGTGAATGGAGGGACGACTGGAGACGTGTCGTCTTCAGCGATGAGAGTCGCTTCTGCCTTGGTGCCAATGATGGTCGTATGCGTGTTTGGCGCCGTGCAGGTGAGCGCCACAATCAGGACTGCATACGACCGAGGCACACAGGGCCAACACCCGGCATCATGGTGTGGGGAGCGATCTCCTACACTGGCCGTACACCACTGGTGATCGTCGAGGGGACACTGAATAGTGCACGGTACATCCAAACCGTCATCGAACCCATCGTTCTACCATTCCTAGACCGGCAAGGGAACTTGCTGTTCCAACAGGACAATGCACGTCCGCATGTATCCCGTGCCACCCAACGTGCTCTAGAAGGTGTAAGTCAACTACCCTGGCCAGCAAGATCTCCGGATCTGTCCCCCATTGAGCATGTTTGGGACTGGATGAAGCGTCGTCTCACGCGGTCTGCACGTCCAGCACGAACGCTGGTCCAACTGAGGCGCCAGGTGGAAATGGCATGGCAAGCCGTTCCACAGGACTACATCCAGCATCTCTACGATCGTCTCCATGGAAGAATAGCAGCCTGCATTGCTGCGAAAGGTGGATATACACTGTACTAGTGCCGACATTGTGCATGCTCTGTTTCCTGTGTCTATGTGCCTGTGGTTCTGTCAGTGTGATCATGTGATGTATCTGACCCCAGGAATGTGTCAATAAAGTTTCCCCTTCCTGGGACAATGAATTCACGGTGTTCTTATTTCAATTTCCAGGAGTGTATAAAAGAGAACTGATGACGATAAATTATGACAAGAAAGTTCACAAGCAGTATTTTGGTGATGTGTTATAAATCATGTTTTATAAGGAAGGGATGGGGTGACACGTAAGTGTAAGTGAAATGAGATGACGAATTTTACACCTAAGGTATGAAGACTGATTGACATCATATAGGACTACTCTTGAAGCATTTGTTTATTAAATATGACATACAGGGTGAAGAAAAAATGCTGCATGTAATTCTTCATGGCAGTTCGAAACAAAACCCTAGCTATCAAAATTACTCCCACCAATAGTTTTAACAGAAATGCGATTAAAAACATATTACTCTGGCAACGCTGTGGCTGTATGCCAAGAACAGGTAGCATGAACTCGGCATTGGGCCACAGCTGTCCCATTAGCCTGGTCAGAGAGCTAGTTGACCTTGTTAAAAAAAATAATAAAAAATATAAAAAAACTGAGTGAATGGATCAATGAAGAACTTGATTGGGTGTCAAGGGACGTCCGCCCCAAAAAAGTGCGACGTACAATTACGAACAAAATAAAAACAAAACAAAAAAAATTTGCTCAGTGAGACGAAGTAATGCAGTGGATAATGGATATGCTGGCACGCCGATGTTCGAGTCGCGTTCATGCCAAACTGCTTTTTTTTCAGTTAAAGCATCAAATCTTACCTGTTTACACAGTCACAGTGTTGTATCTTGTGTATTTCTTTCTGTTATTGTTACTTTATTTAAACATTAAGGCTAACATAAACATCTTACAGAGGTAAACGACCACTTTGTTTTGTCCATGACACAAATAAAACCAGTAGAAGATAAATAGTAGATAGAATAACATAGTCTGTATCCAATGAAGTACTAAACACAATAGGTAGGTTACACTAGATTAAAATTTTCTACTCTGTACGTTTGACGTCCAGACTTACCATCAAAGAGCCAGTACGTATCCGTATGAACAACGTTCACTTTAAAGAATGTTCGAAGTGTCCACCTTGCATCTGCAGATATTTCTCGACTCGCTGGATCATACTTTGCTGGACCCTAGGCAACACACATGGATCCACCATTGCCGAAGTAGCAACCACTCGACCTATTAGGTTGTGGACATCAACGGATGCAGTAATATAAACTTGTTTCTTTACGTTCTCCACAAATTAAAATCTAGTATGTTATGGTCCAGGGAACGTGGAGGCTAGAACATTTCACCTCCACAATCAGTCCACACTTTATTTAAATAGTTGCACCCATTCATTCTAAAATGAATGGTGGCAGTGCGCCATCATGCTGAAACCACAGCTGTCGCTGCGCTGGACACCAAGTTGAACGTTTTATGATGAGTCAGGCAAAGTACTGCAAAGAAACGTACAATACAGGCGCACATTCATCACGTCCAGTAGTAGGTAGCGGCCTAAAGCGTTCCTCTTCCGAGTTCCAGCCCACAGATTTATGCGAAAGCATGCCTGAAGGTTAGGTTCACAGGTTGTGTTCCGACCAATAACGGCTGTTGTGGACACTGAAAATATCTTCAAGGGTAGAATTAGGTGCATCAGTCTATATCACTAAAATGTTCGTTGTCTTCCACTTGGTGCTATATCCATTCACAAAACTGTAATCCTCGAATGCAGTCTTCTGTGCCTTTGGTGTTGAGTTAACGTGTAATGATATGGATGCAGTTCTTCATGGTGCAACACTTAAACAACCAGTTCTGGAGATACCGGGAACTGCCTTGCAACATCACGGGTTCTCCGCCAAGCTGACTGGTGAGCGATTTCAGGAATCACGTCCTCTATTTGTGAAGTTCGCTTAGTCCTTGGACGACTTCTGTTCATTATTTGCGGACGGAGGTTACCGGTTTAGCGAAGGCGTTTCTCCAGACGATGAAGAAAAGTCTTGTATATACATAGTGTGTGTGAGTGTTCTGAGTTTCACTGCTTCTCGCATCCCAGAAAGTGGTAGACTGTGCCTTCTGAAACTCAGTAAAAACCATGTGTGTCTCCAAGTTATGTGCCAATCTCTTGTTAGTCACCTATTTAATGCACCAGATATTATCAATAAAAGACCTTCCTGCCCGAAAGCCCCTCTGACTTACTTTCTCAATTTCTCTCTCAATTCTAGTTTTAAGTATCTTACCATACAACGTTGATACAGAACTGAGAACTGTGATTGTTCGATAATTTGCGCAGTCATGCTTGTTTCCCTTTCTAAATATATTTGCGATGAAACCTTCTTTAAACTAGACAGTGCTTTCTTCTCCACTAACACAGTGGTTAACTAGTTTAGCGAGATGTTCAAATACCACTTTTTTCCCGGCATTCAACAACTCCATATGTACAGCTACAGCTCCTAGTGCTTTGCCATTTTTAATCTGCTTAACTGTAACCTGCACTGCTGGTATTATTATCTGTTTGATTTGTGTGTCATGTTCGTTGCCAGCAAAGGAGCCTATATCGATCTCCTTCAACCATTCCTTCATAGTATGTCTTTCATCTATCTAAGGTTGTCGACTATGAGTTTATAGTACATCTGTTATTTGTTCTTAGTTGTTTCATCACCTTTGAATTCCCTGTGCAGTTATCAATTTCTTGACATTTAAAGTTTCACATAGCATTTTCTGCCTTAATTACTGCTTTCTTTGACTCTTCCTCAGTCTTACATACCTAGTTCTGTCATCAGTCCTATTTCTCATAAGCCATCTGTTACAGGCCTCCTTTTTCTCCTTCACCTTTGCGGCAATATCATCATCCCACCAATCACTTTTAAATTTGCCAGACGTATTTTCAACTGCTCCGAGACTTTCAAAGGCGGCTTCATGAATAACTCTGACGTCTTATACGTTACCTCCACCATTGTACCATCGGTCTTATGTAGCTTCCCATTCAGTCTAAGCTTATATAAGAAGGCAATTGGAGGATCCTGCAGTGAACCCAAGTCATATTGTGTTTGGTCCAGTTTCTATCCATTCTCATGACAATTGTTTTGGCACGCAGTAATTTTTTGAAAGAGGAACCAAAGTGCACACTGATACAAGAAATGGTCAGATCCACATTGTGCTGCCCTGTTGACTCTGCAGTCCTCCACCTTTGTACGATTACTTTCTCTCTCTGCAGCATTATCAGTTATGGATTGTAACTTCCTTGTAAGCTGTGTCCAGGTATATTTATTAATCTCTTTGTGTTCAAAAAGAGCCGTTTCATATCTTAAGACTGTACTGTCCATAGACTTCCAGCAACTTCACTCTATTACCATTCACAATATCCTTCCCAAATTTTTCTACAACCTTTCTAGCATCATGCTTACCCTCTTTTCCATTAAAATCTAAAAGATATAGTTCCTTCCTAATGCAAATGGCATCGAGGAGGTTTGTCAAACCGTTAAAGAAATTATTTTTCTCGGGTTCAGCAGCATTATTTGTGGGTGCACATGCTGCAGTGATCGCTATGTAGTATCCTTTTAGATTCATATCCACGTGCATCAGACATTCGTTCACGCAGTCCCATTTCTTAATGCTGCGTTTCCACTTCATGTACCGCGACGCATATCCCCTTCTTTGCCCAACTCAGTATTCACACCACTGTAAACATAAATATAACCATCTATTTCCTCTACTCCTTTATCTTTCTTTTTAGTTTCTGTTAGTGGTATTGCGTCTGCATTGTTCTGCTGGGTGTCATACTTTCTTTCCTTAGTTGCGAAGTGCCAAAATTCATATACCGTTTTTGTTTGCTGAGTCGAGTGACACTAATTCTAATCTGGTACCGAGGCTCTACTTGGATTTTTTGCTGACCGAAGTTTTCCGAGTGATGGGGAGCAGGCCCAAGACGTGTTCTGTTTTTTCGGACAGAGAAGCTGCTGTAATACGTCACCTTGGTCGATTCCGATTGGCCACGAACTCAAAAAATAGAGGGGGTGGAAAAATTGGACGCTTGAAACTTCCTGGCAGATTAAAACTGTGTGCCGGACCGAGACTCGAACTAGGGACCTTTGCCTTTCGCTGGCAAGTGCTCTACCAGATAACCAAGCACGACTCACGCCCCGTCCTCACAGTTTTACTTCTGCCAGTACCTCGTCTCCTACTTTCCAAACTTTACAGAAGCTCTCCTGCGAACCTTGCACAGTCCGCTGCAGAGTGAAAGTCTCAATTGAACGCTTATTTGCGTGGCCAATTCTTGAAATCCCCTTCCAACAATCTAGGCTGAGGTTCTCGCTGAGGCGAATGGCGGCGTGGCTCCTTTGAAAGGACACGGATAATTTTTTCCCGGTCCTTCACCAATCCGAGCTTGAGCTCGGACTAACGACATCGTCATCGACGAGATGCTAAACGCTAACCCTACTTATTCTTTTTTGTGCCTGCTAGAGCTTTCAGAAAGTACTGCTGAGCGATGCGACAGTCTGCTGCTAGCTGACAAAGCGATGCCGAAACGGTAGACACATTGTTGAAATCAGCTGAAATATGAATGAACGCACTATTTACTTTCAAACTGCTACCATGATTGTATTCCATACTTACATTACTTCTCAACTCTGACTCTGCACGTAGTGCTATATTTTCAGTAAATAATAATTCTGTAACAGGTAACAGACTATGTCTGCCACTCAGTCAAGCGAGTCTTCCAGTACGGCACGCCACCATTCTTGGTCGCGCCATTAGTAAGCAACGCTGCCCAGGTTGATGACTCAGCACACAAGTATTACTGCAGGAAGAGGAAAACCTGGACACTTTACTGATAATCATAGCCGTCCTTAAAAAGTGGATTTCCTTAAGTTTTTTCGAGCCACTCGAAAGTAACGTGCTCCTAAAACAGCGTAAAACAGCGTTATGAGCATAACATGAAGTCATAGGTGCAACGACGTACATGGCATAATTTACTACTCAAAAATGATCCATAAAATACTTGAAACTGGTCAAACGCCGAAACTGTACAACCGTACATGAAATAAAGAAAATGGCAGCTAAAGCCATCGCGAAATCTTTCAAAAAATTCATCGCAGCTTCAAAACCTGTCGCACTGAAAATTGTAAAACGGTTTCTTTTGCAGGATGTGAACAAGTTCGGTCCAAAATAATAATTAATAACGAAACAGTGAAGCAAGTTAACGAAGTACATTTGTTATATGAATGCGTGGTATCTGTTCCTTCGGACATGTCCGGATGAATAGTAGCCACACATTCATATAATTGATTCGTCTCGATGGACAATGAATCCACAATCTTCAGTACAGATGCACATTTAGTTCAACTTCCTGCTGGAATCTAAAATTAGAGAGATGGGGGAATGGATGGGAACCGTGGATATGTATCGCTATGTGCGAATGTCAGTCGGCAGGGGAGCTTGCGGAGATAGTCCGCGCATTTGCAGTGGGTAACGTAACTGCCCAGTAAGCAGGAGGTCCCGGCGTCGGATCCTGGTCTGGCACACTCCCTACGTAGCTAGTATCATGATTTATTTCCCTTTCCTTTCTTCCTCCTCCACCTTCAATTTACATAATAAAGTAAATTTGTCAGGTTACCTTCCAATCAGAAGGCTGTTGCACGCAGCGACTGTTATTGACTTGTAAATAATAGATTTCAGCTATCAAAAAGGACGACTGATAGCTGAAAGTAAATTTGTCTTGGATGTCGGCATTTTGTCTTCTCAGTAAACGTTCCATCTCGAAAAACTCATCGTCGTCATTCTGCGAAAGCATACCACGCAATGGATTCAAAACCACAGGAAGATAAGGCAGTCGCTGGGCGTCGTATCGAGAGAATAAAGGTCGAAGCAAAATTTAACAGTTATTAGTCTCTCCGTGTTTAGAGAATGCTGTTGTTCCACAGCTGTACACTCAATTAACGGAAGGCCGCTCCAGTTGCATACATATTCGTAAGTCGTCGAACGGTTTTGGGCTTCACATCTAATCCATTTTCAGGTGGATCTGAAACTAAAAATACATAAATGTTGAAACCGGTCGTTGGCATTAATATATCGAGAATGGAGCGGGCTTTCATCAATTAATAAAATCTGATTGTCCAAAGAAGCGGGATGTGTGGTTTTACGTTAGGAAGAATGTATTGCAGCATTGTAGTGACGCAGAAACACCTCTTTGGCCAGCCTGGCGCGAACCTCCATCTTGACAGCCTCCTAAATTCGCCAGGAGATTTCATTAGTATGCTCCTTCGACCATTTGACGCTTTCGAGCATAATCTGTTAGTATCACAATGAAACGGGTCCGCAAGTACCGTTGCATTATTGTTGCATTCTTTGATGCTTGATGCATATTTATCACGCTGACTTTCACGTGGCATATTTAATTACTCCACAAACCAATAGCCTCTGGGGAAGCCATGAGATGACTTGTTCTTTTATCTATCGGTACACATCCTATCCGGCCCTTGTGTTCCCTTTCTGTGCTCATAAGTGAATCAAAATTAGAGTATCCTTAGTTTCAATACTTACGCATAAGTTGAGTAGATTCATTGCCAACCCAATTTCAGGAGCAAGTTTAGCAAAGAATGAAGGATAGGAGATAAAGTTATACGTCAGGTCACAACTTCATCAAACAATGAGCCGTTGCTCGGCATCTGGCATGATAGCAACACTGTCTCCGGCGGGCACGCCCTGTGGCACTGCCTCGACTATTTTGTATATAGAATGCGTTATTTAGGTGTAGCAGCATCATCTGTGTTAGATAGATAGACCTAGGTCTTCCACTTTTAACCCTTGTATTAAATTTTGCTGCAAGAGCGTAGTCTGATGGTCGTAAGTGTGAGACTGGACAATGACACGTCCAGAAGTATCCCATGCTCTAAGTGTTGCGGATTCATAGCTTGTTAATATTATGTTCATAGATAGCTCTCGTATAAATGCAGGTGAAGTTTGTCCCAAATAAATGATTGTTTCTTTGTGAGCAGTATGAGTCCTTTGTTCGCCACATCCACGACGTACTCATCATTTCACAGCTAGTAAACCATACTACGTTGCATTGAGTAGTATATTAAAATCCACGTACAACGGCTACCTAAATCCCATACGTACTACTATCTAGTGATTGTTTCCCTGATTATTCTAGACTTTCCTAAACGATAATGAGTCTGCATTATTAGCTTCACTCAACACGCACGATGTTAATTTCATCGTTTGGTTCACTAGTAAAGATGGAGATCTTCTTTAAACTACTATTTTTTTGTGAATATTGCGCCAACCTTTGTTCGCCACCACCCTCATATGTGCATCATTTTACAGCTAGTTAGCCGGGTACGTTGCATTGCGCAAAACATTAAAATCTGCATAGATTGGCTACCTACATGCTGCCTGGATTATTATTACTCAATAACGTTTTTTTTTTTTTTTAATTATTTGAATCTCTGTCGATGTGCATGTGCCTTTGGTTTGAGTTTCCTCCATCACCCGGTGCGTTCGCCCTTCAATCAGATTGTTCTTAATAGTCAGTATTTGATGAAGTTGTCCACCACTTATTAGCTGCTGAGTTCGGGTGTTATTTACATATTACTACCATTCAGTGGTGATTAGTAATGTTCATCTCCCATCATGCTTTGTCTATCTAGCTTATTCTACTCCACTTCGATATTAGGGTATCGGCTGTTCTAGTATGATTTAATGCTTCCATTTTTGTGGCGAATGTATTAAATGTGTTCCAAATCGTTGCCGCCATTTCCCTGGGTTTAATGAAATAAATATCTGCCATAAACGAGAAAGGAATGCTCTTTGTTATGTAAATCTATCACCCAAGTCGTTGTCCAATACATCCAGACACTTTTACCCCAAAGGATCAGTTGTCTGCAGAGCTGAGCCTGAATAGAAATGGAGTAACGAATGGAAAGAGGAATGTATAATACGATAAGAACTTGAGTGGCTCACGAAACCTTGTCTTCTCTGACTTGCTATTGTCAGATAGCATTAACGTTGTGCTAAGAACTAATGTAATTCCTGTTTTTTTTGTGTAATCTCATTTTGTTCTATATTGTTCGTTGACTTTGTTCGTAGCGGACGTCCAATGACACTCGGCCGGCCGCGGTGGTCTCGCGGTTCTAGGCGCGCAGTCCGGAACCGTGCGACTGCTACGGTCGCAGGTTCGAATCCTGCCTCGGGCATGGATGTGTGTGATGTCCTTAGGTTAGTTAGGTTTAAGTAGTTCTAAGTTCTAGGGGACTGATAACCACAGCAGTTGAGTCCCATAGTGCTCAGAGCCATTTGAACCATTTGAAAGACACTCGTTCAGCTTGTTCGTTGATCCGTTCACTCAGTTTTTTATTACAGAGGGTAGCTAAACCCTCTGACCGAACACGCTGAGCTACCATGCCGGCGATATTGGGTCAGGTTAGTCCTATATCGTGACGAGCCTTTTACTCAGCGAATGTTACGTGTTCGGAAGCTCACTTCCAACCTTTACAAAAGACATTAGAACTACTAGCTTAAAATCAGGGTTCAGGACCTTTTCTTTAACCTTCACGTGAGCTATATAATAATAAACAATACAAACAATATTGTTTACAGCCTCTTTTTAACATGATCGAATCACATTACTCGATATCAGTTGGGTTTTCGCCTTTTTCGGCGATGGTCATTGTACACTTTGTAGCTCTCGTTTGGCTCTTGTCCCGCTTTCGTAGTAATAAACATAAGCGTCTAAAGAGGTCGTCTGTATCAGTCTGAAACACCTGCAACTTTTCCGATGCTCCCTAGAATCGGCGGGCTTTTTGGAAAAAAAAAAATGGTTCAAATGGCTCTGAGCACTATGGGACTTAACATCTGTGGTCATCAGTCGCCTAGAACTTAGAACTACTTAAACCTAACTAACCCAAGACATCACACACATCCATGCCCGAGGCAGGATTCGAACCTGTGACCGTAGCGGTCACGCGGTTCCAAACTGATGCGCCTAGAACCGCACGGCCACTCCGGCCGGCACTTTTTGAATGAGTCGATATATTTGCAATGCTGAGACATAACAGTAATCAATGGGAAGAGCAGTGTGTGTAATATGATCGCAGAACCCAACGGGTAGCGACATACGCTAAGTTCAAAATACCGTGCAAGATGTTGAAAACTGATCCATTATTGATTTCCGCGTTTTGGGGTCTAGCCTCGACTGTGATAGACCGATGTTCAAGCACCAGGGCCGCCACTTCCATTGCGTTCCCGTTCCTTCACAGAGAATCATTCGCCGTCATTCAGACTTATCTGATCTCATTTGAAGCGTCTGCGACACCTAGCCACTCTGTCATATGATGCTGCGTTGTTGTCGTAGACTTCCGCCTACTCATGGATTGTTGCACCATTGTTTCCCTACGAATGCAGAAAATAAATTGCGCGCCATTATGTTTTGGCTTATCTAGAGGCATGCATCGGTACTATGATGCGGGGATTTCATTATCAAAACTAGACATGATTGTCTTATTGGGATTGCCGCGATCGTTCTTCAAGTAAAAATACGGCATTTAAGTCTTTGATCGCTACTTTTTATTTCCAATGTCCGGTTTCAGGCTAGATGCCCATCTTCAGATCTCTTAGATAAAGTTAAACATACAATTAGCAAGACAGATATAATTACTGACAAAACTATCTTAGTTTACAAAGAAAAATGTTGGACTGTATTAAATGACAACATACCATGTACTGCAGTTACAGCGTAACCTGTCAGTACAGAACTATTGGTTCGCTGTCATAACTAAAGTAATTTTTAACCTGTTAAAACCTTATATCACAGTTTGGAAAAACCTGATTGGTAAAAGTAAAAAGTGCCCTCTATCTGTATGTTATTTTTTCACCATACATATTAATGGCGAATATACTTTTTAAAAATAAGACATTTTTTAAAGAAATAACATATGAATAATCTTTTTTGACTGGGCCATTAACTGAAATAATTTACACTAATTTAAATTTTTTTATAAAGAACCTCAAAAATATAATTAAAACATATACATATTCTTTCGAAAATGTGTGTTCCCTCTTCTTTGTATTGATTGGTGGTGGAGAGGATTCCCCTACGTCAGAACGTATGCAGCGCCACGCCAAGTCCTCTTCCGCCGCGCCCAATTCACCTCGGTGCCAGTACGCTGAGGGCCGTTCCGCTGCAGCCGGTTCTTACTGGAGCGTGCTGTTGCATTCAAGAGTAAGCCTAAAACATGTCTTTAAAAATCTCATAATAACTCCTGTGCGTAAATCACTTTGCTCATTAAGTAGTAGGTCTGGGTTTTTCCTTTGATGAGCGTATATTTGTCTCTTCGAGCACGTTGAGATGGACTTTTTGGAGCTTTATGTAGCACCTCCATTTGTTCATTTATATTGCTCACTTCCTGTTTACTATCCTTTACATGCGCTCCAAATGCTGTCCGATTGCTATGACTGCAGTGTTTCCTGTATCGAATTTTAAAATTCAGCCATGTCTGCCCTATATAATAACTGTCACATTCAGCACATTTGATCTTGTATACTCCGGAATTGTTGTATTTCATTTGTTTTGTCGTTGCTGGTTTATGTCTTAGTCTACGTGCCATATGCCCTTCATTCTAGAATGCCACAGCGATTTTTTTTTTTTGAAAGCATTTAGCAATTCTTTCCGACACACACCCTTTGTATGTCAGGTTGACAAACTTCTTAACTTTAATTTTCCTAGAATCATTACTGATACCCGCGGATTTGTTTTTGATCTTGTTAAACATACGTATAACATCTTTTGTCCTGTACCTATCAGCTGCTGCTACTTGCTTAATAATACATAGTTCTTTCTGCAACTTATCTTCCTTTAGTGGCAATCTCAGGACTCTGTTGCACATTACATGACAGTACGCTCTTTTATGCTGTGCCGGGTGGTGCGACGCCGCTGCTATGATGTTGTCGGCACAAGTGTCTTTCCTGTAGACGCCGAAAACATGCCTACCCCCTCCTTTCTGACGGTCAAATCTAAATAGTTACTCGCCCGATGGTTCTCCATTTCTAGCGTGAATTGAGTTTTTGGATGCTGCTCGTTTAAAACGTTAGTCATTTCCTCTACTTTTTTTTCCTGTGAATAATAAAATAGTGTCAACATACTGTCTGTAATGAATTAACTTCTCCTTAATTTCTGGAAAAGAGCAGAAAACTTTGTTCTCAAAGTCAGTCATAAAAATTTCCTCTAAAATTCCTGATACCGTTTCCCATAGCTAAACCTTCATCTTGAATAAAAACCTTGTCGTTAAAGACGAAACTATTAAAACTCAATGTGAACTCTAGCATATCCACGATTTCGACGATTTCACCCATGCTCATTGACCTATTTTTTATCAGGTTTTTCCTTATAATTTGCAAAGTTTCTGCAATTGGTATATTAATGTAGAGGTTCACGACGTCCAACGAGGCTAGGAAGGCGTCCTCTGGAATTGCAATGTCCTTCACTTCGTTAGCGAAACACACTTTTTTACGTTGTAAACTTGATGGTATTTATATGCAGATTTTAACTTACGGTACAAAACCTTATTCAAGAGCTCATTAACGGCATCCTTCCCATTACAAATAACACGCATTGGTTTGTTCTCCTTGTGCAACTTTATCTGCGCTCTGGCTTCAGGTGTTCTTGGATTCGTCTTTACTAATCTAGCCTTTTCACTTGGAGTGAATAAAAATTGTAATGCTTCTACCTTAGCCTTTAACTCTATCTGAAACTTCTTCGTTAGATCTTTTTTGATTTAATT
This sequence comes from Schistocerca nitens, assembly GCF_023898315.1. Lineage (NCBI taxonomy): Eukaryota > Metazoa > Arthropoda > Insecta > Orthoptera > Acrididae > Schistocerca > Schistocerca nitens. Next base: position 500,773,578 of record NC_064618.1, read on the forward strand.
CCATTTTCTTGAAAAAACTGCATTCTTATCTACATAATCTTTTTCGTAAATCACAACTGAGGTACTGCCCTTATCTGACTTAATCACGATTTCGTTGTTAGAATCCAGTTTTCAGTTAATTTCTTTCACTAACCTCAGCTTACTACATTTACCGCTACGTAATTAAATGCCTCTTTGGCTTTGATGGCGATACATGTCTCCTGGAATTAAGTTAACTTGGCGTCCCCGCAGGCCACCTTCACTTCTGCGATCATTCTCTTGACGTCTCGATCTTGAAAGTTCGTTCGCGAATTATGCTTAAGCCCCTTAACCAATAGCTTCTGCTCTTCATTAGAAAAGACAATATCTGTTAGGTTAACGGTTGTCATAAAATTTTATGACATTTTATTGTGTATCTGGACTGCAGATATGTACTTGTAAATATAAGTTCATGTTTTCGAGGTAAAAATTAAAATTTTATTGCTACCCCTCGTAGCTAACCCGTCAAAATGCAGCTTTAAGTTTTTCTGTTCATTCTGCTTTTGTTGCGCATTCAAACGTTGGACAGTATACTAAGTCTTACAGCTTGTACAGGTGGAATAAAAGAATAACAGGAGCAGAAGCGCGCTAGATTTTCACAAGAACCCAAAACAATGGAACTGCATCGGAGTGATACCCAAATCCCCGTCCAGACACCTATGAAAGATTTCCCATAGTTTCATAAAACAGCTTCCTTTCAATAGGACACGGCCATTTTCCTTCCCCAACCTCGTCCAACACAAAGTTGTGGGCTGTCCCTGATCATTTAATCGTCGACGAAACATTAAACTTAAGACTTCCTTCTTTTACTTCACGTTGCTGGGCCACATATTGAAGGGTCTCTGCATGAGCCTCTTCATGATTTTGCCACACCACACAGCTTCATCTGTTTGCCTCTGGCACCTCAATTGTTGATGCAAATGATCCATTACCCTTGACGTAAAGAAGAAAAGGGAAAAGACTGGGCAGCTGAGTGTTTGTGGTGGCCACAGTATACTATCCATATTTAGTTTTAACATTTCATTAGGTTATTGGTACTTGTCGGAGGCCCACACGCATGTTTTATACTTTTAAGTGTCATATCTCAATGTATCTTTCCTTCCTCTTGTCCGATCAGTTGAATTTATGAGTGTGTGCAAGGATTTCAGTGTGTAGATCTGTGACAGTGTAGTAGTCTGCCACTGTCAGAACAGCCAACTGTAGGAAACACGTACCAGGTGGCAAAGAGGTTTCTGTTTTCTTGGACGAACGTTTCGTATAAGTTCGCACCACAATAGGGGTTCCTATGGCCACTTCCGTAGGTGCGGGGAGCGGTTTTGGTTGGAGAGCGAATGCTCGTGGAGTGTTCCGTGGGACGCGAGACGGGTGATACCTACCGGCGTTAAGTGTGCCTTTTCGATGAGAAGTTAATGTTGCGTTTTATGTAAGTTTTTCAAAGTTGGTCAAAGTAAATGATTCCTTTCATCGTTCATTATTGTGTGTGACAAATTTTACTTCCTAATTCGCGAGTGTTAAATGCGTTAATATCCAGGGAAGATGTAGGCTATTGTTCAGTTGAACTGTTAAAAACGTGGAGCTGTATTGAGTTTGTGTTCCAGTTCATTTTGTTTAGTATCCTTTTCGCGAGAGCATGTATATTGCGTATGATTTCCGTGATTTTATGACTGAATTTTGTGCAATTCGTCTCACTTGATAACTTTCTTTGTGCACTTTTGTTTCTGAGGACCACGTGGTCGTGATCTAATGAGAAAGTTTACAGTGCCAAAGCCATAGTGATATTCCGCTGTAGAGCATCTGAATTATGATTCTTAATCATGCTTCATTTTTAAAGCAATTCACTTCAAATAGAAATTTTATTCATTTATCCCGTATGTTAAAATCAAGGGTACAGCCTCTCTTGCTACCCACTTGTGCTGTGGTGAAGGTTTTTCTTTTCCTTCCTGTTAGTCTCAAGTGCGTGCGAATGTAAGTGTTCGTGATTAAAACATCCTTTGATCATTCCTCATTCATAGATCATAGACCTTGCAGGGGACACAGAAGCACAGTTCTAGGGTTAATTAATATACGACGTAATAGGTTGCAGACAACAGCAACCAGCTTATTACACTCTATACACGTTCATGTGTGTAATTAAATTTACCGATCTAATAAATGTTCTTTTGCCAGAATTCTTGTTCACGCTATGCCAAAATTTCGCTCCATGCATCATCCAGCTCTGATGTACGGCACATCCTACTGCATTCCCTTTGCGTGACAGTTGTATTGAGGCTACAGTTTCCCCCCCCCTCCCTCTTCCCCTCCCCCCGATATTTGGATTAATTGTAAAGATACCTTTCAATATGATCTGCATCGCCTATCAAAGAGTGAAGAACCCAGAAGATATAGTTGGATCTCAAAGTAACTTTGTACACGCACACATAAGTGGATATGGAACTGGTTATAGTTGTAATTTTCTGTGATAGGTACCAAGCCCATCAAAGTGCATTATTGTTGTTGGTGTTTAGTATTAATATCAGGCCTGGTGGCGTGTACAAGGGGTATGAACTGCGCCAGTTGTGTGGTCATTGGAAAGGACACGGAGACTCCGCGTATTCTTGTGAAGCATAATTATCAACACCTATCAAAATTTGAATGTAGTCTTATTGTGAGTCATTTGGTTAGCTGACTCAATCATGCAATATTCAGATTTGTGGGACATTTGGATATGACAGTGGCCAAATGTTGGGCTGCATTGGAAAGAGAGGGCAGGCATATTAGTCAAGGATGCAGTCCGCCACATTTGAGCAGTACAAGGAAAGATCACTGTATTGTGCACCAAGCGCGTAATAACACCTTCACATCTGTGACTGCCATCCGAGAACAAGCAATGGATTCACACCGAGCGAGGTGGCGCAGTGGCTAGCACACTGGACTCGCATTCGGGAGGACGACGGTTCAATCCCGCGTCCGGCCATCCTGATTTAGGTTTTCCGTGATTTCCCTAAATCACTCCAGGCAAATGCCGGGATGGTTCCTTTGAAAGGGCACGGCCGACTTCCTTCTCCGTCCTTCCCTAACCCGATGAGACCGATGACCTCACTGTTTGGTCTCTTCCCCCAAACCAACCAACCAATGGATTCACGCACCGTTGATAGGTGACTAGCAGCAAAACTGGACTAGGGAATTTCGGCTACACGCGTATCAAACCTCAGGCGGCTGCGGTTGGAGAGGTGCCGTGATCGGGAGCATGGTCTGCTGGTGAGCAATGTCGCACTGTGTTCAGCGTTGAATCGCGGATCTGCACTACCCCGCACGACTGCGGAATTGGGGAGAGATCCCATCCTTTCAAAATTTCTGAGAGGCACAGTAGTTACTCCTCTCATTTCTGACGCCACAACGGCCAGGCACAGACTTCCTGCATCGTCATGCGTTACTTTTCATGCGACAGCATCGTGGTGACATTTTTCAACAGCACAGTGCTAGTGTACGCATGGCTTCTGGTTCTATGAAATGTCTGCGTTATGCTGAGATTCTGTTGTGACCAGCAAGAGCCCCACGTCGAACATAGATTGAACGTGTGTGAGACCAGCTCGGATGTCAACGCAGTGCCAGTCATAACCGCTGTTAACCAGCTTCTCTCAGGAGAGGACACAGTGGTTTTGTGACAACCTTACCAGCCGAATCAGACAGCTCTACGAGTGGGCACAGCTGGATGTGACATACCTGTAGAAATTTGCATACTCTGTTCCTGCCCAAAATTTGCGAGATTACAGGTTGTCTCGTGTCATTAGCGTGATGACTCCTAGAGATGAATAATCTTTTGTCCAGAGCACGACGGTCCTTCATTATGCTGATCTGCTATAGAAATGTTTTGTCATGCATCATACCTGCTTTACTTCTACTATTAATCATGTCATCTATTTTGCTCGCTTTCTTGTCACAAAAATTACTTATTTAGCCGAGACGTAGTGTTGTTTACCAACACAAAGTGTTAGCGCAATCAGTAACAGTAACCTGGTATTTAAAGCCTTCCACTCACACATCTATGCAAAACTCGTCAGTAACTCGACTGAAAGGTTGTTATTTCACTTGGATTACCTACATCATCTACTCCGCAAGCCACCGTACGATGCGTAGCGGAGAGTACCCATATCACTAAGTCACTTCCATTCCTGTTCCGCTCGCAAATTCAGCAAGGGAAAAACGACTGTCTATACGCCTCCGTGTGAACCCTAATTTCTCGTATGTTATCTCCATCTTCCTTACGCGCAATATATGTTGGCGACTGCGTCACGTCTGCTGTGCAGCGAGCTACGTTAATTGAAGTACTAACTGTATTTTTCTTGTCACTTCTTCTTCCGTGTGTTTTTGGTTTTAGGAAGCTTTAATTGTCGAGTGCTAGTAATAGTGTTCCATAGATTTCGTGTTTGTTTTCAATACAGTCAGTCCCGTTAGTCAGCCATAGTGCCAGTAGTGCTAGTGTTTGTTTCCAATACAGTCCAGAGACAGGTAGTGCTATTTTCATTGTTTTCTACAAGAAGTGTCTAGTAATCACAGTTTAGTGAACTATCTGCCGCCTTTAGTGAATTAGCTGTCTAGTAAAAAGTTGATTAACTCTCTACAGTAAATTGATTTCTTAGGATGGATAGGATGTGTGACTGCTGTGTACGGACGCAGGAGGAGCTGGCCACTGTTCGCGAACAGCTGAACGTGTTGATGGCCGCGGTCAGCCGTCTTCAGGCTGCTGCCTCGGAGTGTAGCGGCAGTGGGGAGTCTGGTGCGTCGCATGGTACACCCCCGGTGTTACATGCTTCACCCACTGTCCCTGCTGTCGAGACATCGTCGCGGGTACCGGGCGCGGTTGGGCCACCCTCTCCCCAAGGAGAGTGGCGGGTTCAGCGGCGTTCGCGGCGCACGAGGCGGAGGGTCAATATGGAGGCTGGCCGTGTGGCATCGCCCGCTCTGCCTGTCAGTGGACATGTGGCCGCTCCTTCAGCAAGGTCCGAGCAGGCACACGGGGGGAGGGGTTTATTAGTTATTGGGAGCTCCAACGTTAGGCGGCTGATGGAGCCCCTTAGGGAAATAGCGGAAAGGTCGGGGAAGAAGGCCAGTGTTCACTTTCTGCTTGCTGGGGGGTCTCATCCGAGATGTAGAGGAGGCCCTGCCGGCGGCGATAGAGAGCACTGGGTGCACCCGACTGCAAATTGTTGCTCATGTCGGCACCAGTGACTCCTGGCGTCTGGGTTCAGAGGTCATACTCAGTTCGTACAGGCGGTTGGCGGAATTGGTGAAGGCGGAAAGCCTCTCTCGCAGGGTGGAATCTGAGCTAACTATTTGTAGTATCGTTCCCAGAAGCGATCGCGGTCCTCTGGTTTGGAGCCGAGTAGAAGGCTTAAACCGGAGGCTCAGACGATTCTGCGGAGATGTGGGGTGCAAATTTCTCGACCTCCGCTATCGGGTGGAGAAATGTAGGGTCCCCCTGAATAGGTCAGGCGTGCACAACACGCAGGAAGCGGCTACAAGAGCATCGGAGTACGTGTGGAGTGCACATTTGAGTTTTTTAGGCCAGAGAATTCCCTCCCTAGGCCAGACAAGACGCCTCCTGAGACGCGGCAAGGTAGGAGTAGGCAAAATGCAACAGGGAATAACAGTATTAATGTGCTAATAGTAAATGGGTCTATAGAAAGGTGCCAGAACTGCTCTCATTAGTAAACGGCCACAATGCCCACATAGTACTAGGGACAGAAAGTTGGCTGAAACCAGATGTAAACAGTAATGAAATTCTAAACCCAGACTGGAATGTATACTGCAGAGACAGGCTGGACAGTGTGGGGGGAGGCGTGTTTATAGCGATAAGAAGTGCAATAGTATCGAAGGAAATTGACGAAGATACGAAATGTGAAATAATTTGGGTGAAGGTCACGGTTAAAGCAGGCTCAGACATGGTAATTGGATGTCTCTATAGGCCCCCTAGCTCAGCAGCTGTTGTGGCTGAGCGCCTGAAGGATAATCTGGAAAATATTTCGAGTAGATTTCCCCATCATGTTATAGTTCTGTGTGGAGATTTTAAATTGCCGGATATAGACTGGGAGACTCAAACGTTCATAACGGGTGGCAGGGACAAAGAATCCAGTGACATTTTTTTAAGTGCTTTATCTGAAAACTACCACGAGCACTTAAACAGAGAACCGACTCGTGGCGATAACATATTAGACCTTCTGGTGACAAACAGACCCGAACTATTTGAAACAGTTAACGCAGAACAGAGAATCAGCGATCATAAAGCGGTTACTGCATCGATAATTTCAGCCGTAAATAGAAATATTAAAAAACGTAGGAAGATTTTTCTGTTTAGCAAAAGTGACAAAAGGCATATTTCAGAGTACCTGACGGCTCAACACAAAAGTTTTGTTTTAAGTAAAGATAGTGTTGAGGATCAGTGGACAAAGTTCAAAACCATCGTACAAAATGCGTTAGACGAGTATGTGCCAAGCAAGATCGTAAGAGATGTAAAAGAGCCATCGTGGTACAACAACCGAGTTAGAAAACTGCTGCGGAAGCAAAGGGAACTTCACAGCAAACATATAGCCAAAGCCTTGCAGACAAACAAAAATTACGCGAAGCGAAATGTAGTGTGAGGAGGGCTATGCGAGAGGTGTTCAATGAATTCGAAAGTAAATCTCTATGTACTGACTTGGCAGAAAATCGTAAGAAATTTTGATCTTATGTCAAAGTGGTAGGTGGATCAAAACAAAATGTCCAGACACTCTGTGACCAAAATGGTACTGAAACAGAGGATGACAGACTAAAGGCCGAAATACTAAATGTCTTTTTCCAAAGCGGTTTCACAGAGGAAGACTGCACTGTAGCTCCTTCTCTAGATTGTCGCACAGATGACAAAATGGTAGATATCGAAATAGACGACAGAGGGATAGAGAAACAATTAAAATCGCTCAAAAGAGGAAAGGCCGCTGGTCCTGATGGGATACCAGTTCCATTTTACACAGAGTACGCGAAGGAACTTGCCCCCTCCTTGCAGCGGTGTACCGTAGGTCTCTAGAAGAGCGTAGCATTCCAAAGGATTGGAAAAGGGCACGGGTCATCCCCGTTTTCAAGAAGGGACGTTGAACAGATGTGCAGAACTATAGACCTATATCTCTAACGTCTATCAGTTGTAGAATTTTGGAACACTTATTACGTTAGAGTATAATGACTTTTCTGGAGACTAGAAATCTACTCTGTAGGAATCAGCATGGGTTTCGAAAAAGACGATCGTGTGAAACCCAGCTCGCGCTATTCGTCAGAGACTCCGAGGGCCATAGACACGGCTTCACAGGTAGATGCCGTGTTTCTTGACTTCCGCAAGGCGTTCGATACAGTTCCCCACAGTCGTTTAATGAACAAAGTAAGAGCATATGGGCTATCAGACCAATTGTCTGATTGGATTGAAGAGTTCCTAGATAACAGAACGCAGCATGTCATTCTCAATGGAGAGAAGTCCTTCGAAGTAAGAGTGATTTCAGGTGTGCCGCAGGGGAGTGTCGTAGGACCGTTGCTATTCACAATGTATATAAGTGACCTTGTGGATGACATCGGAAGTTCACTGAGGCTTTTTGCGGATGATGCTGTGGTATATCGAGAGGTTGTAACAATGGAAAATTGTACTGAAATTCAGGAGGATCTGCAACGAATTGACGCATGGTGCAGGGAATGACAATTGAATCTCAATGGGACAAGTGTAATGTGCTGCGAATACATAGAAAGAAAGATCCTTTACCATTTAGCTACAATACAGCAGGTCAGCAACTGGAAGCAGTTAATTCCATAAATTATCTGGGACTACGCATTAGGAGTGATTTAAAATGGAGTGATCATATAAAGTTCATCGTCGGTAAAGCAGATGTCAGACTGAGATTCATTGGAAGAATCATAAGGAAATGCAATCCGAAAACAAAGGAAGTAGGTTACAGTACATTTGGTCGCCCACTACTTGAATACTGCTCACCAGTGTGGGATCCGTACCAGATAGGGTTGACAGAAGAGATAGAGAAGATCCAACGGAGAGCAGCGCTCTTTGTTACAGGATCATTTAGTAATCGCGAAACCGTTACGGAGATGATAGATAAACTCCTGTGGAGGACTCTGCAGGAGAGACGCTCAGTAGCTCGGTACGGGCTTTTGTTGAAGTTTCGAGAACATACCTTCACCGAGGAGTCAAGCAGTATATTGCTCCCTCCTACGTATATCTCGCGAAGAGACCATGAGGATAAAATCAGAGAGATTAGAGCCCACACAGAGGCATACCGACAATCCTTCTTTCCACTGATAATACGAGAGTGGAATAGAAGGGAGAACCAATAGAGGTACTCAAGGTACTCTCCGCCACACACCGTCAGGTGGCTTGCGGAGTATGGATGTAGATGTAGAGGAGAATCGTTCGGCAGTCTGTCTCAATTGCCGATTCTCTAATTTTTTTTTTTTTTTTTCAATACTGTGTCTCGACAAGAACTCCGCCTTCCATCGACGGATTTCCATTTGAGCTCCCGAAGCACCTCCATAACACATGTTGTTCGAACCTATCGGCAACAAATCTAGCAGAACGCCTCTAAATTCCCTCTTCCTTCAATCCGACCTGGTACGGACCCCAAACTCTCGAGCAGTGGTTAAGAATAGCTCGCACCAGCGTCCTATATGCGGCCTCGTTTACATGTGAGACAGTCTTTCCTGTAGTTCTCCCAATAAACCGAAGTTGACGATTAGATTTCCCTACTATAGTTTTCACATGCTCATTCCATTTCATACCGCATTGCAACTTCATGCCCAGACATTTATACGGCTTGACTGTCTCAGGCAGGACAGCAGTAATAATGTAACCTTAAATTGTTCTTTCTACTCATCCGCATTAACTTTTATTTTTCTACATTTAGAGGTAGTGTCATTCATCATACTTGCTAAAAATTTTGTCTAAGTCATCTTGTATCCTGCTACAGTCACTCATCTTCGTCAACTTACCATACACAACAGCATCATCAGCAAACAACCGCAGATTGCCGCCCACCCTGTCTGTCAAATCATTTCATGTATATAGAGAACAGCGGTCCTATCACACTCCCATGGATCACTCCTGACGATACCCTTGTATGACGTACAATATGCTCTTAGTCCGATTCGTGAAAGGACTCGCAGAAGTGCAATGAAAGAAAGGAATAATAATATTAGTAAGGATGATGGAAGAAAAGTTTCGATGTGTAATTGCGTCGACGATGAGATCATTAGAGGGGAAGCAAGTACTCGGATGGGGGAAGAATGATGAAAGGTATAAGCTGTGTGTTTTGTAAGCAGCCCTCAGCTGTTTACTGACATCACGGAAAAACTAAATATGGATGGCTGGAAAGGGGTCTCAACAGGCAGATAAGAAAGAGCTTCAGCAAGCCGCTCGTGTGCCGTGAGTATATATATTTCAAGTCGGAGGAGAAATGATCACTCCATGCGCTAAATTGTTTGCAGATATAGCCAATCGTCTATAAAATGATCACTTCTTGACTGCTATTATTAGCTTGTTGGAATCAGTAATTATCAATTGCAGCACGGTAAGAATGGTCTAAAGTAAGTCATTTACGTAAATCTGCAAAATTACATTTTCATGTGGAAGTCACCTACACACAAACTACACAGGTATCCCATTCAGGGACCTTTGATGAATGTAAACTGGCCTCAAAGTCCTTAGGGAGCAGGGAATTGAATTTCAACACTCTTCAGTTCTAACCTTATGTTATTTTTTTCCAAACTGTTGGGTCATAAGTACAGTTACATTTCCTTTTTGCAGTAATATGAAAATTTACTATCGGATGTTTATGAGGGCACTGAGGGCTATAAATTAGTACAGTCTATTAGAGGTAACAAACTTAAGATTCTCGTTTTCTACACGAACATAAAAAATGTAAAATCATGTGGCATAGCTGACGATTCCGAAGCGTAGGTTCAGCCGCCTAATAGGAAAGGTTTTTACTATCGTAGTGCGTAGCCATGTTTCTGTTACACTGATGAGAGATGGGTGACACTAACACACTGTGCCAACTCCTCTCAAATAGCACCACGGAGGCCGCCTAACTTAACGTCCCCATCCGACGAACACTAACAAACGAATCATGTAATGCCTGAATAACGCCTGTACGCCACGATTTTTAAGAAATTATTTCCCACTTACAGTTCAGCTCAGAGAAAAATCCTGACATGAATCAAACATTGAACATTCTAACTGAAATAACTAATGCCATACTGAGCCACGATGCGCAGATCAACACGCCCACATGTCATGAATGCTGCCTACCAACTATAGATACCAACAGCAACTAACGCAAATGTTATGCCCAGCAAGAACGGCAATGATAATTCACAAACATTGCGAGCAGGAAAAGAATACTTCCTACCACAGGGCACAGCCTAATCAGCTGTTGTTACATAACTTTCGATACATGGCGCGTAGACTTGCAGGTGCAAGAAAAAATAAACTTTATAAAATAAATTTCAATGACACGTGAGATATAGGTTCCTCAGTTTTCTTGAAAAGAATTATCTTCCCTACTAACAAGGCTCAAACCGACAGACAGGAGTAACTGTAACACAGACGGCTTTAGCCATTTAAGATAGCCAAGTTATAACCAGTTCTAAGCAAAGAAGGGAAGGCAGAAAGGTGGAAGGAGTATATAGAGGGTTTATACAAGGGCGATGTACTTGAGGATGATATTATGGAAATGGAAGAGGATGTAGATGAAGATGAAATGGGAGATAAGGTACTGCGTGAAGAGTTTGACAGAGCACTGAAAGACCTGAGTCGAAACAACGCCCCGGGAGTAGACAACATTCCATTAGAACTACTTATGGCCTTGGGAGAGCCAGTCATGACAAAACTCTACCATCTGGTGAGCAAGATGTATGAGACAGGCGAAATACCCACAGACTTTAAGAAGAATATAATAATTCCAATCCCAAAGAAAGCAGGTGTTGACAGATGTGAAAATTACCAGGCCGGCCGAAGTGGCCGTGCGGTTAAAGGCGCTGCAGTCTGGAACCGCAAGACCGCTACGGTCGCAGGTTCGAATCCTGCCTCGGGCATGGATGTTTGTGATGTCCTTAGGTTAGTTAGGTTTAACTAGTTCTAAGTTCTAGGGGACTAATGACCTCAGCAGTTGAGTCCCATAGTGCTCAGAGCCATTTGAACCATTTTTTGAAAATTGCCGGACAATCAGTTTAATAAGTCACAGCTGCAAAATACTAACGCGAATTCTTTACAGACGAATGGAAAAACTGGTAGAAGCGGACCTCTGGTAAGATCAGTTTGGATTCCGTAGAAATGTTGGAACACGTGAGGCAATACTAACCTTACGACTTATCTTAGAAGAAAGATTAAGAAAAGGCAAACCTACGTTTCTAGCATTTGTAGACTTAGAGAAAGCTTTTGACAACGTTAACTGGACTACTCTGCTTCAAATTCTGAAGGTGGCAGGGGTAAAATACAAGGAGCGAAAGGCTATTTACAATTTGTACAGAAGCCAGATGGCAGTTATGAGAGTCGAGGGGCATGAAAGGGAAGCAGTGGTTGGGAAAGGAGCGAGACAGGGTTGTAGCCTCTCCCGATGTTATTCAATCTGTATATTGAGCAAGCAGTAAAGGAAACAAAAGAAAAATTCGGAGTAGGTATTAAAATTCATGGAGAAGTAAAAACTTTGAGGTTCGCCGATGACATTGTAATTCTGTCAGACAGCAAAGGACTTGGAAGAGCAGTTGAACGGAATGGACAGTGTCTTGAAAGGAGGATATAAGATGAACATCAACCAAAGCAAAACGAGGATAATGGAATGTAGTCAAATTAAATCGGGTGATGCTGAGGGGATTAGATTAGGAATTGAGATACTTAAAGTAGTAAAGGAGTTTTGCTATTTAGGGAGTAAAATAACTGATGATGGTCGAAGTAGAGAGGATATAAAATGTAGACTGGCAATGGCAACGAAATCGTTTCTGAAGAAGAGAAATTTTTTAACATCGAGTATAGATTTAAGTGTTAGGAAGTCGTTTCTGAAAGTATTTGTATGGAGTGTAGCCATGTATGGAAGTGAAACATGAACGATAAATAGTTTGGACACGAAGAGAATAGAAGCTTTCGAAATGTGGTGCTACAGAATGCTGAAGATAAGGTGGGTAGATCACGTAACTAATGAGGAGGTATTGAATAGGACTGGGGAGAAGAGAAGTTTGACAAATTTAGCATTGGAGGGCAGCGTGGAGGGTAAAAATCGTAGAGGGAGACCAAGAGATGAATACACTAAGCAGATTCAGAAGGATGTAGGTTGCAGTAGGTACTGGGAGATGAAGAAGTTTGCACAGGATAGAGTAGCATGGAGAGCTGCATCAAACCAGTCTCAGGACTGAAGACCACAACAACAACAACTAGTAAACTCTTTAAATAAAAACGGGGTTAGCTCAAACCTAACACAATTAACACACACAGTATAGTGTGTCCTACGGCACAGAGGATAGTGTGTAGGTTCTTTAAATGGCCTCCACCTCGCAGTCTCCGTGCGGCATATATATTGTAGGGAGGTATGGTTATGCGTATGTCAGTAAGCTGACAAAATTGAATGCTATACTATCAATTTTTATGTACCTCTGCTTTTTTCACCGATGTCGGTGCTTGGGGATAAAGATGTCTACAACTGTGCGCTCCCAGTGCTGTGTTAAGTTATAATATGAGGAAGTCTCAAGTTTTCATTCTCCTACCGAGCTACGTCCTTATCTCCACATCCCTATGCGACGAGGACATGCATTTTCAAATGGACCTTTTCGGAGAAGTCAACGAAGGGGGAATAGCCGACGCAGCCACGCCGGCATTGTTATACATAATTAGGGAGACAAGATAAATATCAAGTAATTGAGTTTAGAAGGAATTAATTCTGAATCAATGTTCCATGGCTGCCACAACGTTTCTTAACCTGCACGCATCCATGCCTGCTTGCATTTCTGCACTTGCAGTTTCGGGTGCGGTTAAACGTCCATTAGCATAACTACGACAGCTCTGAACAATTCACATTATCTCTCCCTCATTACTATCACAACTGTTTGTACAGCCTACACAGTAAGCTGCTAACCAAACAAGTCTAGCAAGCGCCGATGTCTACGTCTCAATACTCCCACCTCGCCCGTCAATTCTATAGACACAAACAGCAGAGCAAGTTCCAACGCCGTCTTCAACGACATTCGAGAAACGTGCTTCCCGGGCATGTACGTTAGTAATAATAGAGAATAACACACCCACTCAACGAGATATTAAACTTCAAATCATCGCGTCCATATCCTATGACTGACACCACCTATCTTTGGATGCCATTCTTCAGTTACCGGTAAAAAAAAAACAATAGCGTGTTTTTGATACGTGCACGCGTGAACTCGAGTGACTTCTTTGTTGTTTTGATCCTGTGTGTAGGTACAAGCTAAATTATAGCTTTATTTAAAGGGTAATCAGTTAGGTGCAGTTCCTTGAGGCAGTTCCGTGGGGGAGGGGAGGGGGGATGCTGAATGAAGACAGCAGGTGGAGTTGGCTGCTGGTCGTCTACGGCGGGCGTTGTTGTTCAATGGTCCGCGGAACTTAATATTTCTGCCATAGTTGTGGGTGGTCTGCACCGACGTGTTAGTTGAACAAAATCCCGTGATGCGTCATTTCTGCAGAAACCAGATGCGGCGGCGTAGTGCTTTTATTCCCATGTGTCGGCTCGTTGCTATTCGAAGCATCGCCGAACCCGAGGGTGACATTACAGGTACCACGCTTTCGTAACATTACAGAGGATCTTCGAGCCAAATTTCAAGTTTCTACGCCGCAATGGGAGACAATTACAGCGCTGCGGAAAAGTGATGCTTTGCGTTGCGCAGTGTAGTTCAAGTAGCACAGTATGACACCTCTGTGTCATCCAAGGCTATTTCCACGCGACGCCCAATTGGGTTAGAGCCGTTGTTGCTGCCAAAAGCGGCGCTTCGGGACTTGTAACGATCACAAGAATACTTTCGCAACAGTTCATGTAAGTTGTCCAAAGCAGTTACTGTTTTCATTATTTTTCTTTAGCTTGTGAAAACCAGTGTAATTGGTAAAGGAGATTAGTCATACATAGGCAGTACAAAGCTGTAAGGTATGTACGAAGTGTGATCAAAAAGCAACGGGGATGTTGTTTTTCTTAAAGAATCTATTCATCATCAGTTTTTTCTCCTTTAAAGTAATCCCCTCATATATAATACACTCGTGCCAGTGCTTTCCCCATCCTTGGAAGCACTTCTGGAACTCACTTTTATGATGTTCAGCTCCATTAGCTACTCTGTTTTTCAGCCTCGGGAGTAATAAGAAGTCGCAGGAGGCCATGGCCAACAAACGCAGTGCGGAGGCAACATACCGATTTTGTTTTTGAAAAAAAAAAACACTAACAATCACTGATGCGTGAGCGGAAGCATTATCGTGATGCAATTTCCACGAGTGGTTTTGTGACAATTCTGATCGTTACCTTTGGATTGCTTCACGCATCTTCCAAGTAGTATTCCTTATTGAGCATATGACCATAAGACAAGAACTCATGTTGCACCATCCCATTGTAATCGACCGAAATTGCCGAATTTTTGTCGTTGTTGGCTCTTCGTGCAGTTTCCATTGAGACGATTGGGCTTTTGTTACCACTTCACACCTGTATACCCATATTTCGTCAGTATTAGAATCTTCATAAATTCTATATCGTCGCAGGCTTCGTTCAGCAGTTACTGAGCGATTTCTGCGAGTCGCCGTTTTTGGTGGAAATTCATCAGTTTCCCAACAAATTCTGCTGCTACACGTTTCATACTCAAAACAGAAGAAAACTGGCACGAGCCAAAGAATATGTCGATATCATTAGCTGCCTCTCTGATCATCCGATGATTTTTCTAGAACCAGTTTCTTTACTTCTTGCACACTGTCAGTAATTGATGTGCTCGGGCGACCAGGGCGGTGATCGTCTTCAACATTTTCTCGAGCCTCTTTGAAATGTGTAAACCACACCTAAACTTTTGTCTGACTGATAGCAGATTTACCAAAAACCATAGTCAACATTTCGGATTCGGAGATGCACTTTATTCCATTTTTAAAGAGAAATTTACTGTAAATGCTTTGATCCATCATTTTCAAAATTAAAAATCAAGAACGCGTATACCAAGAAGATAAATTTTGAAAGTCGTATGTATAAAGCCAGCGAAATTTAAAAAAAAAAATCGCTTTACTTTTCGATCACACCTCGTCTACGTTGCAAGGTGAATACTATTTTACGTTATTGGACTACCAACGCAAGCAGTATCCTGTTATAAACAAATTCATGACCAGTGATCAATTTCGTAACGCTTTAAAGATGAATAATAAATTAGCCCAGTAGCTTACACTTCCAAGAAATCTCGCAGCTAATAAAATGCAGGCGTAGATTGTATCGCTGAACATCAACCGCTGTGAAAATAATTTGTAAGATCCTATTAGAATATTGTAATGGAGACCAGCTTATAGTTCAAGGCTCTTGAATGGGTATCTTATCACCTGTTTGTAATCACCATACTTAAATATGGAAATAACTCACCGCTGATAGTACGTCAGCTGTATTACATCTACAAGTTATTTGAATTCACATGAATTAATACGTAAACCTAAACACAACAGCAGTATGCTGTGGAACATGAAATGACACTGTAGAAAATCTGCAACAGCAATTCTGCACTCGGCAATCAATGACAAAACTTACTTTCACAACTGAAAACTTGCGTACAGAGAGCAGGATATTTGTTACTATAAATTAAGGAAAACTGCGTGAAGTACTTCATTTACACTATTTGAAGTCATTAGTAGAGAAAAAAAGGGTACCTTTTATCGTATGTGCACAAGATAGCTTCAGACAAAAGCTGCAACAAAGTATATGAAAATCTTCGATAAATGATTGAGGAAAGTAGAAATTAGTAACTGAAAACGCAATTAAATATTCTGTGTTGAGTAAGCAAAACACAAGTCACTTAGCTTTCAGAATATATGGGGAGCATAAGTCGAGAATTTTAGTAATCACACATATTCAAATTTGTATGTACAACTTCTAGCAAAACAAAGAATGACCTAAATTGTAGGAGATAATGACGAAATTGAATGCATAACGCTTCGCAGTAAATGAGCAGAACATGATCCTGCAAACAGCTTCAAGCTCACGAAAAACACACTCTGAACTTCCGTAACCCCTCGTGCCTAAATATCAGCTCGCCTTCGCAGTTCATCATGCGAAATTAGAGAAAAATAAATCGTGCGATACAAGTACCGCACGAATGAACTGACTGCAACACCCTGACTATTAGCAAATTACATAGAATAAAAGGATCGTTCTCACCCGATCCCCTGCCTGCTGGTGCTTGTGACCTGCGCCTACCCATCAAACATCCCCTGGAACCAAGTGTCTTTCAAACACATACGTGTGCGAGCCCCAACTAAGACACACCCACCCGACTAGTTGGGAGAACGAGTTCGCGTGCGTAAACCACCACAGGTAACAAAGTCTCAGAGAGACAAATCAAAAAACCAGCCCTGCATATCTATACTAGTTACAGAACAGCCCGAGAGTAAATTAAACTACCAACGTGTCTCCTTCACCACCAGCAGCGGCAATACACGCAGACAGTCTGCTATGGCACGACTGTTTTACACGTGCTAGCATTTCAGCGCAGATGTCAGAGCAGGTCGCAGTAATACGTCGTTCCATATCATCGGGTGCAGTTGGAATGCCATTGTAGATAGCGTCTTTCAGCTTTCCTCGCAGGGAGAAGTCTACAGGCATCAAATCCAGAGAACAGGCTGGCCAGGGTACAGGTCCTCTGCGTCCAATCCAACGCTTTGGAAACAACTTGTGAAGACATTCTGTAGTACTTTATGCACTATAGTCTGGACAGCCATTATGTTGGTATCACAGGTTCCTCCTAGTATGCAGAGGGACGTTTTCTATCACCCGTGGAAGATTGTCTCTTAGAAGGCTGTGATACTTGTGCGCATTCAGTGTTTCATCTATAAAGAACGGGTCTACGACCTGATGGTTCAATATCCCACTCCACACGTTTTCATTCCATGAACACTGATGCTCCAATTGACGAAGACAACTGGGATTGTCAACAGACCGATACTGAAACTTCCTGGCAGATTAAAACTGTGTTCCGGACCGAGACTCGAACCCGGGACCCGGCACACAGTTTTAATCTGCCAGGAAGTTTCATATCAGCGCACCCTCCGCTGCAAAGTGAAAAATCTCATGCTGGAGACCAACAATGCATGTTTCGGCGATTTAGCTGGCCATGATTGGTAAACGTAACTTCATTCGTAAACAAGATACATTATGCATCTGCACAAACGTGTGGTTCCTGAAGAGGGGCAGCAGCCTTTTCAGTAGTTGCAGGGCAACAGCCTGGATGATTGACTGATATGGCATTGCAACACTAACCAAAACGGCCTTGTTGTGCTGCTGCGAACGGCTGAAAGCAAGGGGAAGCTACAGCCGACATTTTTCACGACGACATGCAGCTTTACTTTATGATTAAGTGAAGATGGCGTCCTCTTGGGTAAAATATTCCGGAGGTAAAATAGTCCCCCATTCGGATCTCCGGGCGGCGACTATTCAAGAGGATGTCGTTATCAGGAGAAATAAAACTGGCGTTCTACGGATCGGAGCGTGGAATGTCAGATCCCTTAATCGGGCAGATAGGTTAGAAAATTAAAAAATGGAAATGGATAGGTTAAAGTTATAGTGGGAATTAGTGAAGTTCGGTGGCAGGAGGAACAAGACTTTTGGTCAGGCGAATACAGGGTTATAAATACAAAATCAAATAGGGGTAATGCAGGAGTAGGTTTAATAATGAATAGTAAAATAGGAATGCGGGTAAGCTACTACAAACAGCATAGTGAACGCATTATTGTGGCCAAGATAGACACGAAGCCCACCCCTACTACAGAAGTACAAGTTTATATGCCAACTAGCTCTGCAGATGACGAAGAAATTGAAGAAATGAATGATGAAATCAAAGAAATTATTCAGATAGTGAAGGGAGACGAAAATTTAATAGTCATGGGTGACTGGAATTCGGCAGTAGGAAAAGGGAGAGAAGGAAATACAGTAGGTGAATATGGATTGGGGGTAAGAAATGAAAGAGGAAGCCGCCTGGTAGAATTTTGCACATAGCATAACTTAATCATAGCTAACACTTGGTTCAAGAATCATAAAATAAGGTTGTATACATGGAAGCAGCCTGGAGATACTGGAAGATTATATAATGGTAAGACAGAAATTTAGCAACCAGGTTTTAAATTGTAAGACATTTCCAGGGGCAGATGTGGACTCTGACCACAATCTATTGGTTATGAACTGTAGATTAAAACTGAAGAAACTGCAAAAAGGTGGGAATTTAAGGAAGACTGAAAGAACCAGAGGTTGTATAGTTTCAGGGAGAGCATAAGGGAACAATTTACAGGAATGGGGGAAAGAAATACAGTAGGACAAGAATGGGCAGCTGTGAGGGATGAAGTACTGAAAGCAGCAGAGGATAAAGTAGGTAAAAAGACGAGAGCTAGTAGAAATCTTTCGGTAACAGAAGAAATATTGAATTTAATTGATGAAAGGAGAATTTATAAAACTTCGGAGATGAAATGAATACTTTGAGGTTAGCTGATGGCATTGTAATTCTGTCAGACAGTAAAGGAGTTGGAAGAGCAGTTGAACGGAATGGATAGTGTCTTGAAAGGAGGATATAAGATGAACATCAACTAAAGCAAAACGAGGATAATAGAATGTAGTCGAATGAAGTCGGGTGATGCTGAGGGAATTAGATTAGGAAATGAGACACTTAAAGTAGTAAAGGAGTTTTGCTATTTGGGGAGCAAAATAACTGATGATGGTCGAAGTAGAGAGGATATAAAATGTAGACTGGCAGTGGCAAGGAAAACGTTTCTAGAGAAGAGAAATTTAACATCGAGTATAGATTTAAGTGTCAGGAAGTCGTTTCTGAACGTATTTGTATGGGGTGTAGCCATGTATGGAAGTGAAACATGGACGATAAATAGTTGGAACAAGAAGAGAATAGCTTTCGAAATGTGGTGCTACAGAAGAATGCTGAAGATAAGGTGGGTAGATCACATAACTAATGAGGAGGTATTGAATAGAATTGGGGAGAAGAGGAGTTTGTGGCACAACTTGACTAGATGAAGGGATCGGTTGGTAGGACATTTTCTGAGGCATCAAGGGATCACCTATTTAGTATTGGTGGGCAGCGCGGAGGGTAAAAATCGTAGAGGGAGACCATGAGATGAATACATTAAGCAGATTCAGAAGGATGTAGGTTGCAGAAGGTACTGGGAGATGAAGCTTGCACAGGATAGAGTAGCATGGAGAGCTGCATCAAACCAGTCTCTGGACCGAAGACCACAACAAGAAGTTACCTGTGTTGCCCAAGTACAGAAGTTATCACGATTCTCATAATCGTTACCATGCAGGTCTTGAAGGAGGAAAATGATACGGATGGAACATATGTCGATGGAGAATGCGTAGGACTCTTACTTGCCTCATGCTACTTCCTCGTACGATTGCGCAGAAGCTAATGTGCGGACGACCTGCAACGGCAGTAAAAACATTAGCTTTCCCCTCTTCTACAGTCACTTACTTCCTTCTGTTACGTGGTCTAGTTGTTACTCTACGACTTTCACGTAACTGGTTAAAGAGGGCGATAAAAAACTGCTAAGATGGTTGACGTCTATTGGGATATCTTGCCGCATACGTCGTACGATAACGAATTGTAATCTTTCTACATGCACCATGAGTGTGTTAGGTTTTTCCGCATTGGTAAATACCATCGTCCATTTACGACCTACAGTTTGGACTGCCACACACTGCGATGCACTCAACGAACACAAAAGTACACTGTAATAAAACATAACAATATCGTGCCCAGTAACTACGCACGCTGAATGGTACAAACAAGTGTCGGCGTCACAACTTTTAAAAATACGATATCTCGTAAACATCTCGCACGAGATTTATGCAACAAACACCACTGGCATTCTAATTTACCCTACTTTCAGTTTGCTAAAGTCTGCAGGCATTGTTCCATTTAAAAAGTATGCGTTTCCACAAAAATACGCTTTCTATGTAATATTACAGTCTGTTTATTACCTAACAATACGAGCCGCTGACTACCAACCCATTCGGTGAAAACCAAACGTCAATAGCATTTTCCATTTCCGCAATATTTGCTGTGCAAAGTTTAGGTGATTCACTCTGTATATGGAATAGAAATGGACCGAAAATTCAACCCTGTGGGACTCCCTTTGTGATTTCTCCCCAGTCACTAAAATCTTCTATTCTTTCAATATTCTAGAATGTGATTTTCACTCTGCAGCGGAGTTTGCGCTGATATGAAACTTCCAAACAGATTAAAAATGTGTGCCAGACTGAGACTCGAACTCGGGATCTTTGCCTTTTGCGGGCAAGTGCTCTACTACCTGAGCTACGCAAGCAAGACTCACGATCCCCCCCCCCCCCCCCCTCACAGCTTCAGTTCTGCAGTACATCGTCTCCTACCTTACAAACTTCACAGAAATTTGGAGAACCAGCACTCCTGGAAGAAAGGATATTGCCTAGCCCGCGAAAGGCAAAGGCCCCGAGTTCAAGTCTCGGTCCGGCACGCAGTTTTAATCTGGCAGGAAGTTTCTTTCAATATTGTTTGAATTATTCAGCCCAGCGGTATTGTATTATATTTAAGTATGCTCCAAACTGCTGTTTGTAAAGCCAATGATTCCATAAAAAGTATGTGGGTGTTGTGTCCACAGGAGTGAGGCGAGTGAGCGGAAGCGATGTTTCATACTGTTGCACAACCGTTCGCGTCCGCTTAGCCATTCGGCAATATCCCCCGCGGTGCGCTCGTGTTCAGCTGCGCGATGACCGGCGAGCTCTGGCAGGCGATAACGAGCCGCCGATGTCACTGAAGGCCGTCCGCGGCGAGGATTTCCCAGTCGCGCAGCGGGCGCCGGCGCGGCAGCATGGAGCAGCAGCAGAAGCGGCAAGCGCCCAGGGGCTCCCGGCGTCTCCAGTACGCCGCAGCCTTCTCCGGTAGGTGGCGCCGCCTTATATGCTGTCTCACTTCGTTTCGTCATTCATGTAAGATGCGCACTATTTGTGAATTGTATTTGGCACATGCAAACTTTTTAACATTGACACCTTCTATCTACCTCTACGTCTCGTAAATACTACAGACCATTGCAGAATGGATGGCAGAGGGTACGTTTACGGTGTATTAAATCTTCCCCTCGTTGCATCTACGAACGGAAGTTGAACAATGGTTGCTTTTACGCTAACGTGTGTTATCGTTTTTGCAGTAAACGTGATTCAAGTGTGCATGGAATGTGCGCTTTTTGTTTGACTCGTACTTGGTTGTCAAAACACTTACATCTGTACCTCTTTCCATTCAGTCACATCCGTCTGTACCCAGGTGTTTTTCGATTGCCTGTGTACATCTTTTCCACGTTGAAGAAAATGCTTCAGTTACCCAACGTGTACGTACAATAATGTCTGTATCACAGAAGTAGAATATTAGAGTAGGTTTCGAGCAAAAATTAGCGAGTGAGGTGAAGACGGCAGTTCAAATCATCGTCTAGTAGGCCGAGATTAGTTTCTCTGATTCGTTTAAATCACTTGAGGTGATAGGATGGTTCCTATGAAACAGCACGGATGATTTCCGTACCCATCGAGACATTGTGCTCTGTCTCTAACGACCTCCTCGCAAAACTATTCTTTCCTTCCCGCGCAAAAATTAAGCAATCGTCGCGAAGAATGATTTCGGACATCGCTAATATTTAGATGTTCGAAACCAAGCAAAAATGAATTGTAAAAGATCACATCATTCTTGATTAAGTTATCGTGGTAACACTGTGTGATAACATCAACTAGATAAGGAATCACGTCACCATCCGAAAGACTTTTTCCTGCAACTGCATCTGATAATCGCATTAGAAGCTACTCATCCAGTTACACTGACAAAGATATAAAATAGAGCCGATGGAATTTGTTCTCCAGTGACACTGTGATATCGAAGCACGTTTCCTTATTAAGCCCGTTAATTTCTAACTCTCAGTTATCATCGTGCAAAAGTGGTAACAATGACGACACTAGCATTAGTGAACCCATGCTTACTGACAGTGACCCATTATCATATCGTGGCAGATTTTTGATTGACCATTGTTTGAGAAGTAACAAGCTTATTTTATAAAGTTTTCCTATAACCAGTCAGACCAATACAGAGTGAAGAGTAATCATGGCTCTGCAAATAGCGAAATGAAAATTTTTGTCGTACTGGGACTCGAACCAAGATTCCCTGCTTCCACCAACATGCGGCATAACCATCATGTTATTCCATCACAGCTCCCAGTTCGACCCAAACATTCCTATCAATAACATTTTCCCACAAACATTCTGAAGAATCAGTCTGACCTTCTCCATTTCAAAATTGCGCCATCAGACAAATGTACACTATCTGATCAGAAGTATCCGGACACCCCTATGCACTGTAGAATTGAGCACTAGATGTCACTAGAGGCAGGACCCACCAGTATAAAAGGAGTCGCGGAGTACCGTGTTGTCAGCAGAAAAGCAGTGACAGTAGGATGGGTCAGTCATAAGAGCTAGGTGACTTCGAACGTGGCTGAGTTGTGTGATATCATTTGAGTAACAAATCCATCAGGGACATTTCAACCATTTCGACGTCGACTGTTGAAGTGGAAACGCGAAGGAGCAACCAAAGCTAAACAAATACCACATAGACTTAAAGTACTGATGGACACGGACTATTGTTCTTTGCTGAGGGTGATTGTAAAAATAATATAAAATCAACTGAGGGAATGACTCTTGAGTTCCAAAGTGTTAACAGCAATCTAGCTAGCACAATGACTATTCGTAGTGAGTTGAAAAGAAAAGTAAACAATGTTCCAGTAGCTCCTCACACACTGAGGACATGTGAAAAGGTTTTCAGCGTGATCATAGGCGCACGACGGGAATCAAGAGGCTCTGACCGCGGATTAGTAATTGCAGCTGGGACATTCCTTTTCGGAAATCGTTACGGAATTCAGTATTCCGAGATCCACAATGTCAAGAGTGTGCCGAGAATACCACACTTTAGGCATTACGTCTCACCACGGTCAACGCAATGGACGACGGCTTTCAATTAACGACTGAGAGCAGCGGCGTTTGCTTGGAGTTGTCAGTGCTAACAGACAAGTAAAAGTGCGTGAAACAAGAGCAGAAATCAACGTGGGGCGTACGACGAATGTAGCTGGGTAGCTGGTAGGACAGTGCGGCGAAGTTTGGCGCCAATGGGCTATGGCAGCAGACGAACAACTGAGTGCCTTTGCTAACAGCACGACATCGCCTGCTGCACCTCTCCAAGGCTCGTCAGCGTATCGGTTGGACACTAGACCACTGTAAAACCGTGACCTGGTCAGATGAGTGCTAGTATCACTTGTTAAGAGCCGATGGTACGGTTAGAGTGTGGCGCAGACCCCACTAAGCTATGGACATAAATCGTCAGTAAGACATTGTGCAAGGTGGTGGTGGCTCCATAATGGTGTGGAATGTATTTATATGGAATGGACTGTATCTGCTGGTACATCTAAACCGATCATTGACTATAAATTGTTATGTTCAGCTACTTGGAGATCATTTGCCGATATTTATGGACTTAGAATTCCCAAACAATTATGGAATTTTTATGGATGACAATGCGCCGTGTCACCTGGCCAGTTATCCGCGATTGGTTTGAAGAATTCTGACAATTCGAGAGAATGATTTGGCCACCTACATCGCCCAACGGGAACCCCATAGGACATTTATGGGACATAAGCGATAGGAAACTTAGTACAAAATAACCAGCACCAGCAGCACTTTTGCAATTGTGGACGGCTATAGCATGGCCCTCTATTCCTCCGGGGGGTTCCAACGACATGTTGAGTCCATGCTAAGTCGAGTTACAGACTCCGCCAGGAAAAATAAAGTGCGGCGCGTTATTGGGAGGTATCCCACGACTTTTTCACTTCAGTGTAAGGCACACATTTCTGTAATCAATGCTTAGCGACGTTTGAGATGGAGTAAGGAGTGTCACTCCTGGACAGTGGATGACTAGAAACAAAGGATTTGCAGTGATTAATCATGCTACACTTTATGGGAATCCGATGGAATGGTTTTGGTTTGGGAAATGCCTGGAGCACTTTACCTGTGATCTTGTGTTGAGCCAACACTTAAATACGAACCAAGTGGTATTACGGTGTTCAGATGTTTCTCGTGGTTGGGATTTGGTCCTTTTATTGCGCTTCTGAAAACGCTACATGCAGAAGGGTATGAATACATTTTACAGCACTGTGTATTGCATACAGTAGAGGAACAGTTAGGCCTAGGTGACGAAGATTTGCATCAGCATGGCAATGCACACTGCCATGAAGCACCATGTGTAAGGCGAAAGTTAAGGTTTGTGGACAGTAACACTGCTGAATTCGGCTGGACTGCCCAGAGTCCCAATATGAACCCAATCGCACATATTTCAGATGAGCTCCACACCCCAGTGTCACTACCTTCTACTGGTTTTAGCCCTAGAGAAAGAATGGGCTTCCATTCATCAACAGACAGACACCTCACTAAATGTGTCGTAAGCAGTGATGAAGCCGTCATAAAGGCCAAAGGTGGCCATACTCTATATTAATGTCGACTGTTAGTTCATATGCTTTTGGTCAGCTAGTGTACCGCTACACATTTCCCAATGGGAGTACATGGCACATACCTCCATCAAATCTGTTCCCCCAGTGGTATTATTCCCATATATCCTGTGAGAAACCTCTCTCAAATATTGTCATCTCTTTCAAATCATCACTGATTGCAGCTTGGCGTGTTTCGTCCTGTGCATTACACCGAGTAAAACACCTAACCACACCATTTTGCTGACTTCCAAATAGCGTGCTAATGGTCCTCCTATCAAACGCACTGCATATCGTCGCACTGACTGGAGGGCTGGGATCTAGCGAGACCTACCTGCTTGCAGTCTTCGAAAGTCACAATCACGGAATATGCTCTTTCCGTGACAGTTAAATACGGGAAAAATAGCTACTTTAGTTAGGGATGCGTTTCGATCGATGGATCAGTCAGAACAAAAGAAACATTTACTTGGAAGCATGGTCGTTTCTTGAAACAGTACATAGCAGAAAGCTCTTCCCCAGTCTACACTGTGCCTGTCTTCACACAGACCTGCGGCGCGGGTCTTGCACGTTTTCTCACGACTCGCAAATGTAGGAGCATTTCACGTTAGTTATCGTAGGAACCAGATGGCAGTTATGAGTCTAGGGGCATGAAAGGGAAGCAGTGGTTGGAAAGGGACTGAGACAGGTTTGTTGCCTCTCCCCGATGTTATTCAATCTGTATATTGAGCAAGCAGTAAAGGAAACAAAAGAAAAATTCGGAGTAGGTATTAAAATCCATGGAGAAGAAATAAAAACTTTGAGGTTCGCCGAAGACATTGTAATTCTGTCAGAGACAGCAAAGGACTTGGAAGAACAGTTGAACGGAATGGACAGTGTCTTGAAAGGAGAATATAAGATGAACATCAACAAAAGCAAAACGAGGATAATGGAATGTAGTCGAATTAAATCGGGTGATGCTGAGGGAATTATATTAGGAAATGAGACACTTAAATTAGTATAGGAGTTTTGCTATTTGAGGAGGAAAATAACTGATGATGGACGAAGTAGAGAGGATATAAAATGTAGACTGGCAATGGCAAGGAAAGCGTTTCTGAAGAAAAGAAATTTGTTAACATTGAGTATAGATTTAAGTGTTAGGAAGTCGTTTCTGAAAGTATTTGTATGGAGTGTAGCCATGTATGGAAGTGAAACATGAACGATAACCAGTTTGGACAAGAAGAGAAGAGAAGCTTTCGAAATGTGGTGCTACAGACGAATGCTGAAGATTAGATGGGTAGATCACATAACTAATGAGGTATTGAATAGAATTGGGGAGAAGAGAAATTTGTGGCACAACTTGACTAGAAGAAGGGATCGGTTGGTAGGAGATGTTTTGAGGCATCAAGGGATCACAAATTTAGCATTGGAGGGCAGCGTGGAGGGTAAAAATCGTAGAGGGAGACCAAGAGATGAATACACTAAGCAGATTCAGAAGGACGTAGGTTGTAGTAAGTACTGGGAGATGAAGAAGCTTGCACAGGATAGAGTAGCATGGAGAGCTGCTTCAAACCAGTCTCTGGACTGAAGACAACAACAACAATCGTGACCCAGCCACCCTCAGCGATTTCGGTTACTATCAGTAACACGCAAACATGAGTCGCTAGCTCATGAAAGCCTTAATTGAGACATAGGCCAAGCTGCGCAGCGGCTTCGCCATCGCTAATAGTCCAGTCAACAGAGGAAAATTAGGACTAAAAGTTTGTGTAGTCGCAAAGTTTTGTTTAGTAGTAGGAGGGAGTGTCATGAACAACGTACTATAATTCCTCCCCTTTGCAGTGCAAACGTGGGAGGTGGGGAAAGGGGGCACGGGAGTCAGAAGTCCTTTTCTGTGTTTTTCTTGACTAACTTGAAAACTACGGGTTCTAGCGAAAATGTTTCCCGATTGAACTGCATTAAATTTCCTACGAAAAATTTCGATTTTTTTTTTCTAAAGCTAAGAGTTTCTGTGCTTCAGGGGACGGAAGACTCGCAGATTATTAAAAAGTGTTTTAATGGTATAAAATTAACGTTTGTTACTAAATTAAATGGATTCAGAACAAATATTAGATGTGTACCACATGTAACTGCAGTAGCGCGGTGTTAAGGGATAAATTGTCTTCTGTGGGTGTAACAAGCTAGAGGAGGGGTGGGGGGCGGTGGAGGGTAGGTAAGGGAATATACTGTTAGTCTCCGGATTATGATCATATACTTGCTCCTTCATAGGTTCATAGGTCGGCAAACTGAAGAGCGAGCAGGCGATTCCCCACTTACTCTTGCCCACTACGTCACAAGAAGCAACTACAGGGTGTTTCAAGAAGTTATGCTGACCCTTTCGCAGCCATTCTTACGAATCACTGGCGACGCAGTGAGTAGACGTGTTATGGAACTCCAAATATATCAACCTAGGTCAACCAATACATTAGAGGATTAACGCTCTAGACTCAAACATAATCATTTCTATTGCATATGTTCACACAGGTATGTTGTATATTTTGGATAACTGTTTCCACTCAGGTACCAGCAAGATTTAATGGTGGAAGTAAAGTAACTTTCTGGTCATTAATTCATCACCAAGTGACCACAACACTATTACAGTTTTACAATACGCTGTGAGCGATAGACAGTAGCAAGGTACCATATTTACCAATCAAATCCATTTCCCCCACTACTGCATCAGGCACTGACAACATCTCACCTAAAAATTAAACATTTATCAGCCGTTGTCTATAATGTTGTTGTTGTTTTTTTGTGGTCTTGAGTCCGAAGACTGGTTTGATGCAGCTCTCAATGCTAATCTATCCTGTGCGAGCCTGTTCGTTTTCGAGTAACTACTGCAACCTACATCTTTCTGAATCTGCTTACTGTATCGTTCTTTTGGCCTCCCGCTACAATTTTTACCCCCTCCCCTCCCCCCCCCCCCACACACACACACTCACTCACTTCCCTCAAATAGTAAACACTAAATTGGTGATTCCTTGATACCTCAGAATGTGTCCTATCAACCGGTCCCTTCTTTTGGTCAAGTTGTCACAAATCTCTTGTCTCCCCAATTCTGTTCAGTACTTTCTTATTATTTACGTGATCTACCCTTCTAATCCTCAGCATTATGCCGTACCAACACATTTCAAAAGCTTCTACTCTTTTTATCTAACCTGTTTATCGTCCACGTTGCACTTCCATACATTGCAACACTCCATACAAATACCTTCATAAGACTTCCTAACACTTAAATCTATATTCGATGTTAAGAAATTTACTTCTTCAGAAATACTTTTCTTGCCATTGCCCGTCTACATTTTGTATGTTCTCTAATTCGGCCATCCTGAGTTATTTTCCTGCCCAACCGCAAAACGCACCTACTATTTTAAGTGTCTCGTTTCCTAAACTAATTCCCTTAGCATACACTAATTCAGTTCAACTACATTTCATTATTCTTGGTTCGTCTTTATGATCATCTTATACAAGGTTGGAACTTTAGTAGTGGAAACTGTTTATTTACAGTTCGGGAAAAATAGATACACGTTTCAAACTTTTACTGACCTTCAAAGTAGTCAGCAGCATTGTGTATAACCTGTTGCCAGTGATGTGGAAGTCGTAGGATACTCTTAGAAGTGCCATTTGTGTTGATAGTTCGAGCGGCGTGATCTATTGCCCGACGAATTTGTAGCAGTTCTGGAGCGAATGCCGTGAAGTTTCCTTCAGTTTAGAAATTGAGTTGAACTCACGACGGCTTGTTAGGGTAGTGCAGTAGGTGGTATAGCACTAAGGAGACCCATAAGTCAAACAAATCAGTAATAGCTTGCACTGTACGTGCTTGAGAATTGTCCTGCAAAATGGTCAGTTCCTACAAGTGTCATCACTTCAGTCTCTTTACTGTTCATTTTTGGAATACAACCTACGACCAGCTTAGAAGTGATGACACTTTCTGCAGGACCTGACCATCATTTTGCAGGACAATGCTCGGTGAAGTTATTTTGTGTGCTCACACAAGAGACCTGGATTGGAAATGCTATGAAGGTATATAGTCTGCCTGTAAACTGAAAAATGAACAGCTCTCATCAGGGAGGAAGTCGCCTTTTCTGGGATAACGCTACCGCTACTGTACAGAATGACCCCTGCACCACGGAGACTACTGGTTCTAGAGAAATAATGAATACAATCTTTTTTGTAGGAAATTTAATGTCATACATCAATAAAAGTTTTGTATCGCCCCGGTTCCCAGAAAACCTGAAGATAGACGCTGACTGTGGATATTGTATCAGAGACACAGGCCATTTGACCGTTCAGAGATGTCACTAAACGCGCCCAAATATGTAAACAACCGTGCATGACCAGCGCCTATTAGACGGAGAGATCCGACAGCGGATCAGTTCGTCATTCCACCAGGAAGGAGGTACACAGCTCCTGTTGTCTGTAGTTCAACCATGCCGAGACGGTCAATAACGCGGTTCGATCGCGTCCTCATTGTTACTTTCTGACAGGAAGGGCTCTCAACAAGGAAAGTGTCCAGGCATCTCAGAGTGAACCAAAGCGATGGTGTTCGGACGTGGAGGAGATACAGAGAGACAGGAACTGTCCATGACATGCCTCGCTCAGGCCGCCCAACGACTACTACTGCAGTGGATGACCGCTACCTACGGGTTATGGCTCGGAGGAACCCTGACAGCAACGCCACCATGTTGAATAACACTTTTCGTGCAGCCGCAGGACGTCGTGTTACGACTCAAACTGTGCGCAATAGGCTGCATGATGCACAACTTCACATCCGACGTCAATGGCGAGGTCCATCTTTGGAACCACGACACCATGCAGCGTGGCACAGATGGGCCCAACGACATGCCGATGAGTGACACACGTTCCTTAAACCAGAAAATCGTCTGAGATGGGTTTGGAGGCAACCCAGTCAAGCTGAACACCTTAGACACATTTTTCAGCGAATGGATTAAGTTGGAGGTTCCCTGATGTTTTGGGGTGGCATATGTGGGGCCGACGTACGCCGCTGTTGGTCACGGAAGGCGCCGTAACTGCTGTACGGTACCTGAATGCCATCCTCCAACCGATATCGGCAGCATATTGGCGAGGCATTCATCTTCATGGACGACAGTTCGCGCCCCCATCATGCACATCTTGTGAATGACTTCCTTCAGGATAACGACATGTCTCGACTAGAGTGGCTAGCATGTTCTACAGACATGAATCATACCGAACAAGCCTGGAATAGGTTGAAAAGGGCTCTTTATGGACGACGTGACCCACCAACCACCCTGAGGGATGTGCGCCGAATCGTCGTTGATGAGTGGGACAATCTGGACCAACAGTGGCTTGACGAACTTGTGGATAGTATGCCGCGACGAATACAGGCATGCATCAATGCAAGAGGACGTGCTACTGGGTATTAGAGGTACCGGTGTGCACAGAAATCTGGAACACCACCTCCGAAGGAATCGCTGTATGGTGGTACAACGTGCAATGAGTGGTTTTCAAGATCAATAAAAAGGGTGGAAGTGATTATGTTGATCCCTATTCCAATTTTCTGTACAGGTTCCGGAACGCTCGGAACGGAAGTGATGCAAAACTTTTTTGATGTGTATAGTTTACATTTTCACTAGGAGCCGCAGGTTTCGAGTTATCTAAGAAAACCATAAAAAGTAACCTAAATCACCCTCACGTCACCCAGTAGACCCAAGAAACCACTGAAAATGTGTTGGGAGATACTACCTCATCTTCCCTACGGTTCAGATTCGGCTACCTCGGATTTTCATTTCTTTCGTTCACTCCAGGAGTCATTACGTGGAATATACTTCAGCAACAACGAGAAGGTCAAACGATTTGTGGTAAAGTAGCTCAGACAATAAGACAAAAATTTCTTTACATCAGACTTAAAGTAGTTGATATTTGGGACAAGTGTAGTAATATTGCTGGGGATTATGTTGATAAGTAGAAAGTCCTTTTGTAAAAATACAGTTTTTTCCCTACACCAATCTCTCTCTAATTATCGGACAACCCTCGTATTTCCCGTCATAGCATTTAATTTATTTCGTTCTAATTGATTCTGTACACTTCAAGCCAGTGAATGCAATTCAACTCATTTACAGATTTCCCCTAGTAATGATTGAAACCGGAAATTTGGTTTTGCGTGTGGTTAAAGTACGAAATTCGAAAATCATAAACTGCGACCCTCTTAATTTTTCTCCGCTGCAAACGTAACATTAGAAATGTAGCGTCTGTGACAGATTGGACGGAGCAGGAGTCTGAAGTCCACCTAGGCACAATAGACACATTTCATTTTTATTTGTGACTGCAAATAAATCACGACGCTTTGAATTCTTTTGTCCACGTAGGCACCAGTTGTCACCTAGAAGCTTTTATTACATACTTGTTATTAGACGACTTAACCAGATGGGGAAATACACACTGACTTAATTCAGCATCTGAATATTGATTTATGTCATATGTTTTGATTACCACATTCTAGTCTTCATTAATCGAACTACTGAGTCAAAACAACACAACAACGTTTGCGGCGGATTCAAACATCACCTGAAGCGAGACATGTTTAATTTGCTAGCCATCTTCCGCAGTAGGTGTGTTGTATCTATTACGGTACTATGTGGTTTCTGGTTTTATGTATTTAGCGTAATGTAGTTTAAAAGAGTTGTTTACCAGACATACTTCACTTTTTTTACACGGCATCAGCAATCGTTGTGTAAATATACCGCATAAATGACATTCCTACAGTTTATTCTTTTGTGACGTCTGCGTTTATTGAATTTCAATGTTGCAAATCTTCACACAGCGTAATTTCTACAAGGAAAACTTGTGTCACAATTTACAAAAGTGAAGCAAGGTGCAAAGAACAAAATGCAACGAAAGGGGTCCCTGGAAACCGGAAAATCAACAATGGTAAAATTCCAACCGAGAGTCTTGCGGCTGCAGTCTCTGCTATAAACGAGCGAAAAACAAGTCCGTTTTAAAACATGCTGCGAGGAGTGATAAATACTCCAAGTGAGATTCATAAGCAAAACCTTTTTTTTTTTTTTTTTTTTTTTTTTTTTTTTGTCTTGCATGTGTGCTTTTTCTCGTTAAAATATGTCGAGTTGATGTTTGCTCGTTAGGAGAATGGTAGCAAAGTCTGACATTCATCGAATAGGATAAACTATAAAAACTCAGTTCGATATAAGCAATCTCAGTTCGAGCCTACTGCCCCCCCCCCTCCCCCTTTCTCCCATCGAATTGCAAGTTCAGTGAAAGTTTATAACACTCCTCTGGTACCTGATTTCTGATCGCACTTTGTTTGTGGATCCCTTTGGTAAACAGTGTTCTTTATAATAGGACAGGCTGATAATAAACCACAGTATCGTAAACTATTGGAATTGTCTTGCACCAGACACCACGCGAGCAGATAATGAAACTGCGAGCCCATACGTGAAGAAATGTTTCCGCATTCGCAAAGCGCGTTATCAGTTTGAGCTGCGTCACTTTGTCGTCTAACCAGTAAAAGGCAAAAAAAGACTAACGCTGCTACAGAAATTCCAGTGAGGAAACGCAGGCAATTACCGTTTGAAACAACAAGTTTACTCTTACCAGCCACCTTTTTTTCTTCATGTGTTTCAACCTTCATCGTGTGGATGTATGTGTTGCGTTTATTACTTTGAGGCAACCTGTGACAGTATCTAGCAGAAGTTAGAAACAAAACACTATTTCATTACAAGGCTCATAGTTTTGTGAAGGTCTTTGATTCCAAAGTTGAACAAGAATATGAATTTAAACGTAAAAATAACTCCAGTGGTCACAGGTTTTCTGTCGTACTACATCACGTCCAATATCATACACACTTTTGCTTACTTTAGTGTTTACAAAATGCGTGTAATGTTGGGTGTGATGTAACGTGAAAGGAAGGAACCCTGTGACCACTGAAAGTATTTTTACTTTTACATTTATATTTCTGTTCAACTTTTCAATCAAAGACCTCCACAAAATTATGAGCCACGTACTGTGTTTCGCTTTTGTCTTCTGCTACCAGACAACGTCACAGGATACCCTAAGTCGCAAACGCAACATATGAATTCACCTGATCATGAAACCCGTAATGGAAACAAAATAAATTGTGGCTGTTTAAGAGTAAACTTGTTGATTCAATCAATGTCAATAACAGTAGGTAACGTAACCCTAGGACGCTGAAGCCTTTTTTTCTAACTTGGATGCCAAAGGGAGGGGGGGGGGGGAAGGTGGTTCGGCGAGCCCACAGGTATTAAATAAGTTTACTGACGAAAAATTACAACTTTCAAAATGGTTTATGTATTTTAACAAAGGCATCGGTTTATAAATGTTGTTAATTGTTATAAATATTGGATTCAGTGAATAAAAAATTGACATATTACAATACAAAAGACAGATGTGTTCATATACAATATACTACTCTGAATCCTCAACTTCAAGGCAAGAGACACACTTCAAAATTTCTTCTGAATGTGTGTTACACACATGTTTGACACTGTCCACAATACTGTTTTGGTTTACTTAGATTGTTGTACTTCTGCTTCTTTGTTTAAGCTTCTCTTACACAAATATGGCACCGACCTTTCTCTGCAGGAGGCTGACGTGCTTCTGTTGTCACTTCTTTGATTTTCTTTTGTAGAATAGTCTCCGTTGATTGAACAATTTGGTTAGATAACCCTCTTGCATTGGCACTTCTTTCTTCTACCTGCAATTTCACTAGTTCCATCCCAGCATGCAGAAGATCAAGTTTCCGTTTGTTGTGTTTCTTTTCATTCCATCTTGGATGTTGCTGAATGAATATGGTGGTTGCATTGATAGCGCAAATGTCGATGAGAGAGTAAAATACAGATAGAGGCCATCTCTTTGTTCCCCTCTTGCAGGTGTACATACGCGCCATTTGATAAATGGTATCAATTCCACCTTTAGTGGAATTATAATATGCATTTATCTCGGTTTTATTCTTCTCTCCTCCAACAATGCCTTTATCTTGGTGCATTGTTGACATGCAAAACGTTTTTGATGCGTGTATATACTTCATTTTCAGACTAATAATTATAGCTATTGTGAGTGATTTGTTTTCATTAGTTAGTACTTCCAAGGAAACATAGCACAAGTAATCCATCAACGTTTATTTGTCCCTGGGCAGCAGGTCAAGTATTGCAGTGTGAACGTGTGGCCGCAAAATCGTTAGTTAGTGCTGATAGCCATAGTCCATGTCGCGGTGTAGTTATAACTGTGCAGAAAACATCGGGTAGTAAATTTTGTGACGTACTCGCAGGTAGACAGATAAAGTGAAGAAAAGAACTAACACGCTGACGTTAGCATATATTAAGTCCCCCAATAATCACACTATATATAGTACACCTGGAGAGACGAGGTCGATTTTGATCCGGTGACGGCGTTTACCACCTGCTGGATAGCTGATGTACTGATAATCGTTTCAACAGATGGTATTGTGGGATAGCTACTGGAGCACCATCTGTATCTACTCGTTAACAGGGAATGTTCTCAGCCAGAAGTCTCAGTTTGGTGCAGACGTTTGAAGCAAGTAGCCACCCATGCTACGAGACGCAGTTGTGCTTCCTACAGCCAACTGAGCAAGAATAAATTTCTTTATTTCACGTCTATGAACACAAATATTGCTGGTCTTCAGACTACAGGTTTCGCTCAGCAATTACCATCTTCAGATCTTCTGGAATACACAAATGCAGCTAGAGGATACTACAGCTATTTGTTCTGTGATTTTTATATTATTCTGTGTACTCCTTAAGCTGGTTATTATTTATGCCTTTATATTTTCATCTAAAAGTCGCCACTAGATCATATCATAGTTGTCACCAACCTCATTCCTTTTTAACAATCTAGCTTTTGTTGTCTTAATTTCTTGAATTTTATTACTGTAATGTTTTTACACCTGGTAAGCCTACTACTGACTTTACCGATTTTATTCTTCTTTTTATCTTGTATCGTATAATTATATCATAGAATAATATGTGTATGCCTACAGTAGCGGCATCTGGCGAGCTTGCACACAAACATGTCGATGGCTACTGTACGGCAGTTTGTTTTGTGCAGTAGCACTGTTAACAAGATGACTTTAGTGTGTTTAGCATTTGACGCTGCCATCATGGCTCCAGTATATTATAAAACCGGTATGCCTCGTCATATTTAAAGCACGTAATTTTCGCATGTATGTCAGTAATACTTTTCTTCATGACCCTGTTTTTAAATTTTAAAAAAGCTGTAGA
Organism: Schistocerca nitens; assembly: GCF_023898315.1. Lineage (NCBI taxonomy): Eukaryota > Metazoa > Arthropoda > Insecta > Orthoptera > Acrididae > Schistocerca > Schistocerca nitens. The sequence continues at coordinate 500,808,636 of NC_064618.1, forward strand.
CATCCACTAGTTGTATTTGGGATCTGCTGCAGATCTGAAGATGGTCATTGCTGACCGAAACCAGTAGTCTGAGAAATTACAATATTTGTGATCATAGACGTGGAATAAAGAAATTTAGTCTACGTTTTCGGATCACTGCTCCATTCGCGTCTACACCGCAGCTTGTGCAGCTGAGGGAGTTCGAAAGGGTCAGATTGTGGCCCTTTCGCAGAACTGTCACAGAAGCTGGACGTGCTGCGTCACTTGTGCGACGGCGCTGATATCATTGATCACGTGAACATTCTCACAACCGTGAAAGAGTTTCTAGACGTCCATGCAGCACAGACGCCCGCCAGGATCGTCGAATTATAAGAGCAGCAATGGCAGATCATACAGATACCACAGCACAGATAAGAAGGCTTGTAAGCCCAGACGTGTCAACACGAACTGTTGCGAACAAGTTGTTTCCAATAGGACTATGGGCATGCCGAACTCTAGCCAATCTCCCATTGACGCTACAGCACAGACGAGCACGGCTCTACCGATGCCGTCATGGGATCACTTGGAAGATGGAATGGCACGCCATGGTCTTACAGATGAAAGCAGGTACTACCGGCACACAAGTGATGGTCGTTTGCGCTTATTATGTAGACCTGGAAAGCGCTGTCTCGCAGAGCGCGTTCCTCCAATACACACTGGCCCCACCCCAGTACGATAATTTAAGTCTCTCGTTGACCTTTGGTGTTTCTGGAGGAGATGTTAACCAGTGCTCAATACGTACAGGCTATTGTTAGACTTCTTCTCGCAAGAGGAAGATGTGTTGTTCCTATGGGATTATGCCCGCCCACACACTGTCCGTGGAACTCAATGTGCTCCGCAAGACGTGCAGCAACTTCCCTGGCCAACACGAGGTCCGAACTTGTCACCAATTGAGTACGTTTTTGATATGACGGGACGGGAAGTGACTCGTCAGCTAACAACTCCTACAGAACTGCGTGAACAGCTCGTTCAGGCGTGGCATAACGTATCCCAGGACAGTATTCGCCATCTGTGGGGTCGACTGGATGCCAGAGACAGCGCCTGCATTGTCGCCTGTGGAGGCTGCACCACGTACTAGTGTGGGTGTTTCAGCAAGGGTCGATAGCTGGTACATCAGAACCGCTTGTGCTATGATCTGTAAAGGTAATCATTTCATGTACTCCATGTTCACTGTTGCAACAATAAATCTTGACTGAAATGGAACCTCGGAAAGGTTGCACTAATTTTGTTCTGGGAGGATAAACCGGGTGATCAATAAGTCAGTATAAATTTGAAAACTGAATAAATCACGGAATAATGTAAAAAGAGAGGTACAAATTGACCCACATGCTTGGAATGGCATGGGGTTTTATTAGAACCAAAAAAATACAAAAGTTCAAAAAATGTCCGACGGATGGCGCTTCATCTGATCAGAATAGCAATAATTAGCATAACAAAGTAAGACAAAGCAAAGATGTTCTTTACAGCAAATGCTCAATATGTCCACCATCATTCCTCAACAATAGCTGTAGTCGAGGAATAATGTTGCGAGCAGCACTGTAAAAGCATGTCCGGAGTTATGGTGAGGCATTGGCGTCGGATGTTGTCTTTCAGCATCCCTAGAGATGTCGGTCGATCACGATACACTTGCGACTTTAGGCAACCCCAGAGCCAATAATCGCACGGACTGAGGTCTGGGGACCTGGGACGCCAAGCATGACGAAAGTGGCGGCTGAGCACACGATCACCACCAAACGGCGCGCGTAAGAGATCTTTCACGCGTCTAACAATATGGAGTGGAGCGCCATCCTGCATAAACATCGTACGTTCCAGGAGGTGTTTATCAGCTAGGCTGGGGATGATGGGATTCTGTAACATATCGGCGTACCTCTCACACGTCACGGTAGCAGCTACAGAACCACAATCACGCATTTCCTCGAAGAAAAAAGGCCCGATAACGGTAGATGTGGTAAATCCAACCCATACCGTGACTTTCTCGTCGTGCAATGGAGTTTCCACAACAGTTCTAGGATTTTCGGTAGCCCAAATTCTGCAGTTGTGGGCGTTGACAGGACCTCGGAGCGTGAAATGAGCATCGTCGGTCCACAACACGTTACTCAACCAATCATCTTTCGCCATCTTTTGAAACACCCACCGCAAATGCCCTCCGCTTCACTAAATCGCCAGGTAACAGTTCATGATGCCGATGGATTTTGTACGGATAGCATCGGAGGGTACGCCTCAGTGCCAACCAAACAGTAGTGTATGGAATGCCGGTGCGACGTGCGACTGCACGAGCGCAGTCTTCCCCGTTCATAGACAAACCAGCTACAGTCTCCATTTCTTCTTGAACTGTCTCGGCAGAATTACGCCTTGCGCTCGGTCGGCCACTACGGGGTCTATCGTCTAAACAACCCGTGGCTTCGAACTTCGAAATCTTTCTCGCTACAGCTGCATTTGTCAACGGACCCGTTCGAATCCCCTTCCTATGGCGATATGATAACGCTGAACTAGCACATTCCCCATTCTGATAATATAGCTTCACTAAAAGCGCCTTTTCGGGTAACGTCAACCTGCTGCGACTGCTGGCGCATCTGATTCTCTCTACTATAGCTCCTTTTATACACAATTGTCACGTGCAGTCACTGAAGTTTTGCTGTCCAGCGCCATCTGTCGGACATTTTGTGAACTTTGTTTTTTTTTTGTTCTAATAAAACCCCATGTCATTCCAAGCATGTGTGTCAATTTTTACCTCTCTATCTACATTATTCCGTGGTTTATTCAGTTTTCAAATTCATACTGAATTTTTGATCACCCGGTATTTACAATTTCATTTTTGCATTGTGTACATGGAGTCATCCCAAACAGTTAGTGCCCATCATGTCTTTCATCCAACGTCCAATGTCAATGGAAAGCGCCGGTTTGTTTCCCGTTGTAAATAAAATGATTTTAAAGCGGAATTTTAGGTGTCCATTCGATAAAGCGGTTCCGCGTTAGTCTAGTCCGATACTCGTTTTGTTGATATCTATTAACAGGAACAGTAAAACTCGAAGAATAACTAGTATCCCAGTATCGATTGTGCAGCCCTGGCCCACGCTGACTGCTGCTGCCAGATTTGCAGCGTTATCTGAGTCTCTGCTGGATTGCTGTTTATTCTTAGTGTTTCACTGTCCCTCTTAATACAGACCGATAACACGAATATCGCACTAGACGAGTCTGAGACCGCTCTGTCGAAAGAGCCCTGTAAAATTCCGCTTTAAAAATGATTTTGCTTGTAACGGGAAGCAAACCGACGCTTTCCAATGACACTGGACGATGCATGAAAGATGCGATGAGCACTATTTGTCTGGGCTGACTCCAGCTACACAACGCAAAAACGAAATTGCAAGTGTCTGCTGAAACGCCATAGAAAGCTAATAAATTCATAAATGCAGAACAGTCATACTTCTTCTCTACTACTTCGAATCCAAATGCCTAACAGTGTTACAGGAAAAAGATTCTTCTCTGTGTTATCCAATTTAACAAATGATGAACGAAATTGAACCAAAAACGTAACACAAAAGTTATAGCAGCTACAAGGCCACAAAGAATAATCATTGAATGCCGACGAATTTACATTCTAGAAAAATCATACTAAAGTGTTACATTGCCCCTGACGTCGAGATATATTACTGTGTAACATAATGGGTGGTGACATCAATGATCAGTTACATTTTCCTGAGGAAAGCATGTCCATCAAATAATTTATATGAATGTTCAAAAATTCTTAGACGGCAGTGTTTAGAAAATGTCAGTGGACAAAATATCGTTTCATTTAACTTTAAGCTTATGCTAATTCACACTGAATCGTAGTTTTGACTTGACATCCGTTTGTCCTTCAGGCAAATCGATGAAGTTGCATAAAACTTGAATTACTGATATTTATCTTCTTGTGTAGTCAGTCAGCGAGAGAGACTATTGCTATGCTCACCTATGCCACAGTGCTACCTATGTACGTAAATGCGTCAATTTGTGTGTAGGACAGATAGACGAAAATCAACGCTTTCACTGTTGAATGTGTGAAAGTATGTGATTCTCTATCCGATGAGTCACATAGATATTGCAGCTACTAGGCTGCAAAAAATACTCAGTGAATGCAGAGGTACTTACATTCTAGAAAAATCGTATTAAGATACTAAAGTGCGCGTCATTTACGACGGCGGCCGAGTTTAGGTTCGTTCTGCGCATCTGACGTCACAAAAGTCAGCCAATGAACAGAGAACGACGTTGTCAGAGCTCGATTGCAGTGCAGAGCACGGACGAGTGGCTTCAGATTTAGAAACCTTCAGTCATAAAGTAATTGAACAAAAGCAATGTCTTGATAGCAGACTTTCTTTTATAGAAAGTTTGGAAAAAGCATTATTTATACCAATTGCTTCATATTCTATTAATTAAACCAAACAAGCAATAAGGCTCCTAATTCCGGCGATAGCAAGGAAAGGTGTTTGTATCATTCTCACGAACAGCTTTTTCGCAATAAAGAACAACGGTTATTGTTTATTTCCTATTGTACTTCGACGAAACGTGAATAATTCATAGTCATACCAACAGTGTTTGTATTTGGCGTGATCTTTTAGAGTCCTCTCAAGGTGACTGTTAGAAAGACGAACTGCGTTAGCGTAATGGTTAAGGTGCTTGGCTGCTAAGCGATAGATTCTGAGTTTTCAGTACTTAATATTTTCTTTATTTAAAAACAATATCGAAGTGTCTTACATCATGAATTTTATTCGTTTGAATGTTTTTGAAATTTATAGTTCTTTGTCTCTTCATTATAATCATAAGTTTTCGGTTTTTCTAATTTTGTCCTCCAATATTTCTTTTCACAGCAATTAAAAACAATGAAAAGGCACACATACTTTTTTCATGTTATCTGTTTTGTTTGTATATCTTCTCTTCCGCAGTCGCTGTTTTACTAATCATATTCAGATATATTCTTTGCGATAGTATTAAAAGTATTATTTAGAGCAAAATTTCGGCTCGTACGTTGCCGAGCTACTTGACTGACTCAATTCTATGTACGCTGCTTTGGCAACATCATCATATTCAATGTTTTCGTCAACTGATCTATGTTTTGGCAAGTATTTGCTGTCCGTTGTGACAAACACAAATTTTTTACGCACTGCGCATCATTGACAATATATTTTAGTTTCTATATTTTATTACGTCCACAATTCAGTTTTGTGTACTTCGCCAATTTTGTTTTAATCACAACTTTTTGGAAAAAAGCGAAATGACTCTGGTATAAATAAAACTTTTATTACAGTCGCGAAAGACGGAATATTTCTGATATTGCATACCACACCTATCTGGTACTTAAATTAAATGAGATATTGTTAAACAGTAAGTTTTATACGAAATTCGGGTATCTTGTCCACATTTCATTCTCAACATTGTGGCAACTAAAATCGACCATAAGGAAAGTATACGCTATGGACATTTACCACTGCAAACTCTTCAAAATTTCGTACAATGGTTTACTACATTTAATTCTGCACAATAACTGCGTTGAACATCGAAACAAAATTGTCATTTATGGGGGGAAGGTATCAGTCAAGATGATGTGTAAAAATCAAATTTTTGGTCCAAATAGTTTTTGTGAAATCGAATGATAAGTGCGTCAAAGCAGTCTGAACACCGTGTGTCGGCACAGGCGAGCAGTGCAGTTATGACAAAATCGCGCACAGCGCGGAATTCGGGGAGCACGTCTCTGTAGCAGCGAAAGGGTTAATGCGGCCGTGGTGGCTTTACTTCATAAACTGCGCGCTCCCCCCTAAACGTAAGTTTGCGAACTATACTATACTATGGCGCTGCTTCTCTTGGCGCTTGCGTCGTTTGCAACGCAGCAATCTCCCGCGTCCTAAGGTCGTCATATATTATTGTTGGGCGGTTGCCCAGAAAATAATGGACCGCATTTTTTTTTCTCGGCCGAAAACAATGCTACAAATGCGAAACGTTACGTACGTATTATCTGAAGCCTCCTGAGAGAGCGCGCCACGTTTCCGTCACTTCAGACAGATAGCGTAGGTGCAGGACAGTTTCAGAATGGCGTCTGTAGCTGATGTAGGGTACAAGCAACAACGTGCCGTCATTGAATTTCTCACTGCAAAGACAGAAACTGTGGGGAATATTGACAAACGCTTGTGCAAAGTCTACGGAGCATCTGCTGTCGACAGAAGTACAGTTTGTCGCTGGGCACGGAGGTCATCAGAAAGTGGTTCGGCGAAGCTTCACGATTTGCAGCGATCGGAGAGATCATCCACGGCTGTCACACCTGACATATTGTAACGAGCTGATGTCATTCACGACGAAAGACACATTACGTCTCGGCAGTTGGCGCTGCATCGTCAATCAGGAAACGAAGTTCACACAGTGAAGCACTAGCTCCGCCACAGACTTCTTTCGTGTGTGTAGTTCTAATTGTTAAATAAAGAATTGTTTAAGAAAAAAAGTGATTCAGCTTAGGACTGAGTGAGAGATAAGCTGGATACAGTAGAGACTCAGCTAGGAGGGCAGGAGTGTCGTCGGTGTAAGTAACCATTGTGGTACTAAGTTATATGATCTGTTTCCTTTTTTGTGTTTCCATTCATTACCGCAAATGGCTGTTAGAGTGATTACTCATTGGAGAGTCAGCGACTTTTCAGCATAATACCAGCCAAGCTAGTAAGGGGCAAAATTGATTTCAAGTTCCAGCATTTGCCTTACAACCAAGGGAAATTTCTCGAAAACCTTGGTCAGAACGGCGATAAGAGAATTATTCTTAATTTGATTCTGGGAAGCATGTCAAGTATTTCTTCTGTTATCCAAGGTTTCTTCGCAGGTACCTTCCTTGTACCTCTGTTTGTCCGTCCAGCTTCTGCCAGTATCCTTTTTAAAGATGTCCATTCCTCCTCAGATGAAATGCCTACTGTGGTGTTCATTATCGCAATATCTACGGCCTTGGAGAACTTCAAACGCATCTCTTCCTTCCGTACTATTTCAGTATCCTGTTTCGTTCCACAGTGATTATCCCAGATTCTCATAAAGTTCTGTCTACCTTAAATCATTACTACGGTTTGATACAGCTCAAGCATGATGGAACATAATGTTGTCCTCTCAAATAATGTTCTTTGAAGGGTCACTCCGCAGGGACCTTCAGGCTAATTTCTGTCGCCGACAAAACGACATGACATTTTCCAGTCAAACGTGTTCGTTCACGGAGTTGTAGAGCAGTTAAATACGAATCATCCTGAGAGGTTTCAACCAGTAGCGTATCTTCTTCCTCAATCTAAAAACACCATAAGCTATGTACAGTCCTTTCCAAAGGCTTCTTTTCTCGGAACCAATCGTTTCACCGATGTGCACACATTACAGCGGTGCGACACCCTGAGAACCCAACCATTCCAAGTCACATCCCGGCCATGTAGTGGTCTCTTTCCAACGTCACAGTTATCAGTTACGGCTTCCATAAAAATGCGATTAAAATTCAGGGTGAAAGGATGTCAGTGATAAGAGTTGCTTGCTTAGTTAGTTAGTTAAATGTTCCATAGATCATTTGAACTATATCTTTTACAAGATATGTATACGCGATAATCGTTAACGTAAAACAAAATGGCTCTGAGTACTATGGGACTTAACATCTGAGGTCATCAGTCCCCTAGAACTTAGAACTACTTAAACCTAACTAACCTAAGGACATCACACACATCCATGCCTGAGGCAGGATTCGAACCTGCGACTGTAGCGGTCGCGCGGTTCCAGTCTGTAGCGCCTAGAACCGCTCGGCCACCACGGCCGGCCGTTAACGTCAACGAACACTTTTTTTTTTTTAGATTTACCTTTCCACCTATATTAAAAAACTACCCCCTTTTTTTACAGATTACCATTTGTAAATAAAAATTCGTCCGTCGAATAGGAGTTCTCTAGGAAAAATTATTTTAGTTTACATTTCCAACTTGATTAGCTATCTATGAGGCACTTTGTTATTGGACAATGTCAGCTTTGATGATAGGTAATAAAGGCTATTTTTTCGTCTGTAGTTGCAGGTATGGACATCACTATTCTTCTCATAGTGGAATGGATTAATCATGAGGAACTTCAGTAGCGAATGATACATTGCGACGGTGTAGTTAAAATGCCTAGCTCCTCGAAGAGGTACTTAAATCTTGACCGTGGGTAGGTAGCACTTATTATTTGTACAGCTCGTTTTTGAGTTATCAACACTTTCTTTTTAAGTGGTGAATTACCCCAGAAAATTATTCCATACGACCTTATTTAGTGGAAATAAGCAAAATATTTCAGGAGGTTCATTCGTTTGTTTCCAAGACTAACAATTATCCAAATAGCAAAAGTAACTGAACTTAATCGTTTGACATCTCAGTAATGTGCTTCTTCCAGTTCAAGTTTTCACCAATATGTGCAACCACAAATTTGGAGATTCTACCCTGTTTACCGGCTTATGTCCATGTGCTACTTCAGTTGTTGGTACGACTCTATTTCTTGAAGAGGCTCACTTGATAATACTTTCAGAAACATAAATAACAATCTCTCCTGTTGCTTGCTCTCTAATGGGACTTCTTGTAATATTAATATCGTCTGCAAAAAGTAGCAATCCGCTTGATGAATGTTAAGAGGAAGGTCTTTCACGTATATAAGGAACAGTGGTGGATCAAAAAATTGACCGTTGTGGGATTCACTTATTGATTTACCCCGCGTCATTACTGATTTGCCGGCCGCGGTGGTCTCGCGGTTCTAGGCGCGCAGTCCGGAACCGTGCGACTGCTACGGTCGCAGGTTCGAATCCTGCCTCGGGCATGGATGTTTGTGATGTCCTTAGGTTAGTTAGGTTTAAGTAGTTCTAAGTTCTAGGGGACTAATGACCACAGCAGTTGAGTCCCATAGTGCTCAGAGCCATTTGAACCATTACTGATTTGCTGATGACATCGGTGTCATTAGTGAATGTGAGAAAGAATTACAGCATCTGTTGAGTGGGATAGTCTAATGAACACAGAATAGTGACTGACAGTAAACAGAAGAAAGACCAAAGTAATGAGGAGAATGAAAAATGTCATTACCAGTAAATGTAACACCAAAACTGCAGACCATGTAATAGATGAAATAAGGGAATCCTGCTTCCTTCGAAGCAAAATAACAGAAGCAAGAAGGATATAAGCAGCAGTCTAGTGCAGGTAAATAGAGAATTTCAACAAAAAAAGTGTCTACTAGTGTCAAACACCCCTTAATTTGGGTAGTAAAATTCTGAGAGTATAAGTCTCGACGACAGCATTTTATAGAAGTGACTCACGAACTGCAAAAAAAAAACGGAAAAGAAGAGAATCGAAGCGTTTGTGACTTGGGGTTGGAGAAGGAGGTTGAAAACTTAGCAAACTGATAAGATAAAAAATGAGGTCCCCCACTGTGTTGACAACGAAAGGAATATATGGAAAACACTAAAGAGATGAAGGAATAGATGATAGGACATATGTTGAGAAATCAGCACGTAACTTCCGTGGTACTGTAGGGGAAAACGTACATTTGAAAATATTCAGCGTATAGTTGAGGGCATAGGGTGCTGCTCTGTTATGAAAGGGCTGGCACGGGAAACTGACACAGGTAGTATTGTACCAGTCAGAAGACGTTAAGGCTAAAAACGAAAAAATCCGTACGCAACACTAAGTTCACTTAAGCAGAGATTACTCAATCAACATAACTCACCGAAACTGCATCTGGAAACATCGATGTACCTCTCTTTCCCAACAATGACATTGGCACACTGATTGAAGTTGTCACGTCCTTCTAATTGTTGTTTACTTGGGCTTCTTTAACGATACGTTCTCGTCTTTTTGCTGCTAGTAGCGCTTCTTTGCTTGTTCTTGGACGTACGTGTTCGAATTCATACTGCTATCCATCATGTCCAGTGTTGTACTAGACACTTTTCCTTTTAAATTAAGAGTTGCAGCCTTTCCTATAAGCACTTGTAACAAGGCTGTACATCCGCAGCGACGCTGGGCTACGTGACGTTCGGTGCCTTCCTGGGCTGGGGAGCGCCGGTGCTGCCGCGACTCACCTCCAACTCGTCACACATCCCTACCACCGAAGACGAGGCCTCCTGGATCATCGCGTCCAGCTCCCTCTCCATGGTGTTCCCCATGCTCTTCATCGGCCACCTGGTTGACATCGTGGGCCGCAAGCGGATGTTGCTGTTCACTGTGTTCCCCCACTCGGCGCTCTGGCTGATCCAGATCTTCGCCACGCAACCCTGGGAGTTGATGCTGTCCCGCGTCATCGGCGCCATCGCGCAGTGTATTGTCCTGGTCGCCTCACCGTGCTATCTCGTCGAGATAGCCGAGCTCGAGATCCGGGGAACACTGATCACAATCTACCAGGTAAGCAAACAATGAAGCGACAATTTTGATGCGTAATTGGTGTCGAGGTCTAGAGTGACTTGGGACATCCAGAACGGAGTTCACCTCATCAACAGCTGATGTGTGAAGTGTGACTATAAACGAGAGATTCCGGCTGTCACTGTAGTATGAAGCAAATTGCACTTCCCGATCGCTCACAGAATCGCCGTCAAAGTAGTTATAAAGGCAATTCTGATTCCTTCTCCCACCAATTTCGGGGCTGGGTTTGCAACCAAATGTTAATATGTTCATAAGTTCCAGCACCAACTAGTCAAATGAAAACCCAACATCTGCCACAAAGCGACCACGGAATGGTTCCATTCAAATTAATCACCACCCGTGATACGAGACGAGACGAGATAATCGACTCCTGTTCGTAGGACGCGGTCGACCGCTGATGGATCCACAACCGCACCCTCACTTGCATTTCCTCGTCTGACTGAAATCAAAATCTTTCTTCCGGTCACCAAGGATGTGAAAATCACACAGTGAAAGATGTGGGCTGTATCGAGGGTGTTGGAGTGCTTTCCGACCAAAGTGCTAAAGCGTAGCCTTTGTCCGATTGGCAATGTGGGGGCGGGCATTAGCATGCAACAGGAAGATTCCGACAGCACAAGGGAAAATGGCAAAGCCAACAATAGCAACATCCCACATCTCCTCGCAAAGAAATCCAAAGATGTTTATAGAAGTTCTGGTAAGTTCATGATGACCTTCATCTTAGACTGTAATGACCCTCTGCTCATCTTCCTCAAGCGATTTGACTTTATGGCACCTCGCAGTTTCTGCAAAGTGACTTCATAGCGCTGCACGTTGATTGTGGTTCCACGCTCGACGAACTCTACGTTCAGAGGGCCCCTACAATCGAAGAAGTGTGTCACGACTTCAACGGAACTTGAGTGAACAGCTTTGGATCACTTTGGCGAAGGAGATTTCGGATGTTTCCACTGGTGGCTTTGCTATTTGCTCTCGGGTTGTCGGAATTCTCTCGGACGGTATCAACCTGTTGCACGATAACACCCGTCCCCACACTTCAATGATTTGGTTAGGAAACACCGCAGCATCCTACGTACAGCCTGGATATTTCACACAGAGTGATTTTCTCATCTGTAGATACCCGAAGAAAGACATGCATGCACTTCGGTCTCAGTCGGACTAGGAAGCGCAAGAGAGGATGTGGTTGTGGATCGGTAAGCGACCGGCCGCGTTCTGCGAAACAGGAATTGATAGTCTCATCTACCAATGGGGTAAATATCTTAATGCGTGTGACGTTTACTTTTGAATGGAACCATTCCATGGTAGTGTTGTGACGGGTGTTCGATTTTCATTTGACTGCCACTCTTACACAAACTGTTCAAAAAGCTTTTGTGCCACTAACAATCAATTCCGTGTGGGCTTAAATTCAAACGGAGCAGGTAATGACAATAAGATTTATAAAACTAAAAAAAGGAATTACTTGTCTTTGAAATAAAAACAAAACAACCAGACTAAAGGCAGTCTGACAAAAGTGCACATCTGTAAAATCAAAATTTGCTGGTGTATAACATTGAAAACGATATTGCCCCACTCCGTACATTGTAAGGTTCTTGGCTCCTCCTTGACATGCTTCCCACAGGGCATAGCAAAACTCATTTACTCCGAATCTAATTCCCTCAGCATCACCCGATTTAATTCTACTATATTCCATTATCCTCGTTTTGCTTTTTTGATGTTCGTCTTACATCCTCCTTTCAAGACACTGTCCATTCCGTTCAGCTGCTTTTCCAGGTCCTTTGCTGTCTCCGACAGAATTACAATGTCATCGGCTAACCTCAAAGTTTTTATTTCTTCTCCATGGATTTTAATTCCTACTCCGAATTTTTCTTTTGTTTCCTTTACTGCTTGCTCAATATACATATTGAATAACATCGGGGGTAGGCTACAACCCTGTCTCATTCCCTTCCCAACCCCTGCTTCCCTTTCATGCCCCCTCGACTCTTATAACTCATTCTGGTTTCTGTACAAGTTGTAAATAGCCTTTCGATCCATGTATCTTACCCCTGCCACCTTCAGAATTTGAAAGAGTATTCCAGTCAACATTGTCAAAAGCTTTCTCTAAGTCTACAAACGCTAGAAACGTAGGTTTGCCTTTCCTTAATCTAGCTTCTAAGATAAGTCGTAGGGTCAGTATTGCCTCAAGAGTTCCAATATTTCTACGGAATCCAAACTGATCTTCCCCTAGGCCGGCTTCTACTAGTTTTTCCATTCGTCTGTAAAGAATTCTTTTTAGTATTTTGCAGCCGTGATTTATTAAACTGATAGTTCGGTAATTTTCACACCTGTCAACACCTGTTTTCTTTGGGATTGGAATTATTACATTCTCCTTGAAGTCTGAGGGTATTTCACTTGTCCCGTACATCTTGCTCACCAGTTTTGTCAGGACTGGCTATCAGTAGTTCTAATCGAATGTTGTCTACTCCCAGGGCCTTGTTTCGAGTTAGATCTTAATGTTTTGATAGTGTGTGGTTTTACCCCCCCCCCCCTCTCCAGAAATCTTGGTTGCGGTGACAGACTGATTTGTAATGGTACTTTCCACAGTAGGGGAACCACGAGCCGCGCCTGACCTGAGACAAGAGCATCGTCAGGAGGTCCCAGGGAAGTGCAATTCTCTACGTACATAAATGTTTTGACATTTAAGATGAGCAGCAATCTCCGACTGTTTGCTGATGATACTGTAGTATATGGGAAAATACCGTCGTTGAGTGATTGTTGGAGGATACAGAAGGCAGATAGAATTTCTATTTGGTGTGACGAATGTCAGCTTGCTGTACATATAGCAAAATGCAGATGAGTAGGTAAAACTATCCTGCAACTTTCGAATACAGCATTAGTAGTGTGCTGCTAGACACAGTCGCAACGATAGAATATGTAGGCATAAATAGAAGAGGGATGTGAAGTAGAATGAATGCGTCAGGTTGGTGGGAAGGTGAATGTGTGACTTCGTTTTATTGGGAGAATTTTGGGAAAGTGTAGCTCACCTATAAAAGAGGCAGCGTATAGAACACTGGTGCGACCCATTCTTGAATACTGCTCTAGTGTTTGGAATCCCCACTAGGTCGGTTTCAACGAACATATCAAAGCGATTCAGAGGCGTGCTGCTATATTTGTTACAGTTACGTTCCATCAGCATGCAAGTATTATAGGCATGCTTCGGGGCTTCCCTGGAGGGGAAGATGTTTTCTTCCGGAGGTATTATTGAGAAAATTTAGATATCTAGCATTTGAAGCTGACTGCGGAACTATTATACTGCTGCCAATATACATTTCGCGCAAGGACAACTAAGATAAATTGAGATAATTTGGGCTTATACAGTCTCTTATAGACAGTCGCTTTCCCCTCACTCCGTGTACGAGTGGAACAGGAAAGCAAATGACTAGTAGTGGTATGTGATACCATCCACCTTGTACCATAAGATGGCTTGTGGAGTATGTATGACATATGGAAGTGTTGTATGTTTCGAGCATCGATTTTTTACATACGCACGAATTTCTACTAATTTTGCCTAACGACATTTCCGTGTTATTTTTTGAACCGAGAATGCAACAACCTCTGGTTACTCAGTATTTCCCGAATTTTGTTATTAAACCACCGTCGGTCCTATTCGTCCTTTATCCATTTGCTCGGCGTGTATCTCTCTAGAGCGCAATTTAGTCTGTTTAAACCAGGCCCACAATTCCTGTACTTTCATCATATTGGAACTAAATGGTGTCCATCCATTGTCCAAGTAGGATGGTAACAAATGCTTGTCTGCTCTTTTCAGCATAAATGCTCGTGTAGACTTATTGATGGATTTATTAACTTTAATAACGATCGCTAACTTTCTACTGAGCTCTCCTCAGCCGTTGTCAAGTAGTAAATGAATGCAGTCTCGCCGTGGTCTCGCCGTGACGTCACTGGTGCTCTCTTCGAGACCTACGAGAAACACAGGTCGTGGCGCGAACGTCACGAAGTTAGGCCTGAGTTCGCTCGCTCGCTCAATTCGGCAAACTACGATCCCACACCTGTTAACTCGCAACTAGGTGTGTTCGTACAAACGAGAACTGCACCTTCTACTGGAATCCGATATTATTGAATCTCACTGTTATTAGTCCTACAAGGATTGGAATTCCATAGGCCTACTTATAATTTGTTACGACTGTACTGGGGTACAATAAAATTAAATCATGCCAAAATGATCATCAGTTGCATAAGGCACCTCTTCTTCTATTAAATGATGACTGTTACGCTGAAGATACTAAATGCTGTAAACAGGCAGTTATACCATTTATATCGAGTATTGATCTTAAATGAAATTTTGTTGTACTGTTTATCAGCAAGATTTCATAATAACAGATTCCAATGGAAGATGCAATTCTCGTTAGTACGTACACGCCCAGTTGCGAATTAACAGGTCGAGAAATGCATTTTGCCTGCTGAGCTAAGCGAGTGAGGGAGTTCAGGTCTACCTTCGTGGTGTAACCGCCGCGGCCTGTCTTTCTCGTGGGCCTCGTGCTCGCTTCCTCGCCATACGTGGTAACGTTTTTTGTCACGCCTCCATCGCGCCCGCTTCAACCTCGCGATGTCCAGGTCTCAGGCTATGCTTAGCTGCAAACCGCCGTCCTTATTGATAGTGTTTTTTTTATTTTTATTTCTATAGATTGCTTTATATCACTATCCCAAAATCCCTTCGTCCTCATAACGACAGATGTTTCTCAAACAGAATTCAGTGTCGATTTTCTAAAGCGTGTTCTGCCATGGCTGATTTTTCAGACTGCGTAGGCGTTGCTCCACAGTTCGTACGTACTGTTTGGGCGACGTAGTAGCAGCCACACTGACATGACGGTTGCAGCGATCTGCAGCTTAGCAAAGCCTGGTACCCGGTCATCGCGAGGGACGAAAACATTAACACATTCGTCGAGGAAAGGGCACCAACGACGTACAGACACCAGTGTGACCATATAACGGCGAGGTAACGGCGACGCAGCAAATCATTTACCACTTGACAATGGCCGAGGAGAGCTCTTTCCTAAGCTCGTGGATATTGGCCACATGACGCGGCTGGAAGCCTTAGAAGATTTTATTACGAAGTTTGTGACTGCTGATTTCGTAGTAGCTACAATTCTTTTGATAAAATATATACGTTTTTATGCGTGCACAGCCGCAAACCACACATTCTACAATATCCGTGGACGGAAACACACATGCAAATTACGTTTAAATACTGATTTTTATTACCCGTTATCGGTCATTATACTTCCTGCAAATTAGTTTTAATCCGAGGCTTTAGTATATTTTCATATGCTTTTTTCTCCTTTGTTATACGACTGGCCGATGAACTATGGACCTTACCGTTCGTGAGGAAGCTTGCGTGCCTCAGCGATGCAGATAGCCGTTCTGTAGGTGCAACCACGAAGGTTGGGTAACTGTTGAGAGGCCAGACAAACGTGTGGTTCCTGAAGAGGGGCAGCAGCCTTTTCAGTAGTTACAGGGGCAACAGTTTGGATGATTGACTGATCTACTCGAATTCGCTTCCGGCCATCCTGATTTAGGTTTTCAGAGATTTCCCTAAATCGCTAGAGGCAAATGCCGGGATGGTTCCTTTGTAAGGGCACGGCCGACTTCCTTCCCCATCCTTACCTAATCCTATGAGAACGATAACCTTGCTGTTTGGTCTCTTCTGCCAAACAACCAACCAACCAAGACTGATCTGGCCTTGTAACATTAACCAAAATGGCCTTGCTGTGCTGGTACTGCGAACGGCTGAAAGCAAGGAGAAACGACAGCCGTAATTTTTCCCGAGGGCATGCAGCTTTACTGTATGATTAAATGATGGTGTCCTTCTGGGTAAAATATTCCTGAAGTAAAATAATCCCCCATTCGGATCTCCGGGAGGGGACTACTCAGGAGGCTGTCGTTATCACGGGAAACAAAATTGTCATTCTACGGATCGGAGCGTGGAATGTCAGATCCCTTAATCGGGCAGGTAGGTTAGAAAATTTAAAAACGGAAATGGATAGGATAAAGTTATAGTGTGAATTAGTGCAGTTCGGTGGCAGGGGGAATAAGAATACAGAGTTATAACTGCAAAATCATTTAAAGCTAATGCAGGAGTGGGTTTAATAATGAATAAAAAATAGGAGCACCGGTAAGCTACTACTAACAGCATAGTGAACGCATTATTGTAGCCAAGATAGACACGAAGCCCACGCCCACTACAGTAGTAAAAGTTTACATGCCAACTAGCTCCGCAGATGACGAAGAGAATAAAGAAATGTACGAAGAGATAAAAAAAATTATCCAGATAGTGAAGGTAGACGAAAATTTAATAGTCATGGGTCACTGGAATTAGATAGCACGAAACAGAAGAAGAGGAAAAGTAGTAGGTCAATATGGAATGGGGGTAAGGAATGAAAGAGGAAACCACCTGGTAGAATTTGGCGCAGAGAATAACTTAATCATAGCTAAAACTTGGTTTAAAAATCATGAAAGAAGGTTATATACGTGGAAGAGGCCTGGAGACTGGAAGGTTTCAGACAGGTTATATAATGGTAAGACAGAGATTTAGGAACAAGGTTTTAAATTGTAAGACATTTCCAGGGTCAGATGTGGACTCTGACTACAATGTATTGGTTATGAACTGTAGATTAAAACTGAAGAAACTGGAAAAAGGTGGGAATTTAAGGAGATGGGACCTGGATAAACTGTAGTAACCAGAGGCTGTAGAGAGTTTCACAAAGAGCATTACGGAACGATTGACAAGAACAGGGGAAAGAAATACAGCAGAAGACGAATAGGTAGCCTTTAGAGATCAATTAGGTAAAAAGACGAGGACTAGTAGAAAAATGGCTCTGAGCACTATGGGACTTAACAGCTATGGTCATCAGTCCCCTAGAACTTAGAACTACTTAAACCTAACTAACCTAAGGACATCACACAACACCCAGTAGGGCTAGTAGAAATCATTGGGCAGCAGAAGAGATATTGAACTTAATCGCTAAAAGGAGACACTATAAATATGCAGTAAATGAAGCAGGCGAGAAGGAATACAAACGTCTCAAACATGAGATCGACAGTAAGTGCAAAATGGCTAAGCAGGGATGGCTACAGGACAAATGTAAGGATGTAGAGGCATGTCTCACTATGGGTAAGATACACTGCCTACAGGAAAATTAGAGAGACCTTTGAAGAAAAGAGAACCACTTGTATGAATATCAAGATCTCAGATGGAAAAACCGGTTCCAAGCAAAGAAGGGAAAGCAGAAAGGTGGAAGGAATATACAGGGTGGTTCACTGATTGTGACCCTGCCAAATATCTCACGAAATAAGCGTCAAACGAAAAACTACAAAGAACGAAACTTGTCTAGCTTGAAGGGGGAAACCAGTAGTTTTTTCGTTTGATGTTTATTTCGTGAGATATTTGGCCCGGTCACTATCAAGGGACCACCCTGTATAGAGAGTCTGTACAAGGGCCATGTACTCGAGGGTAATATTATGAAAATGGAAGAGGACGTAGGTGAAGATGAAATTAAAGATATGATACTGTGTGAAGAATTTGACTGGAAGACCTAACTCGAAACAAGGCCCCTGGAGTAGATAACATTCCATTAGAACTACTGATAGCCTTGGTGGGCAAGATGTATGGGACAGGAGAAATACCCGCAGACATCAAGAATATAATAATTCCAATCCCAAAGAAAGCAAGTGCTGGCAGGTGTGAAAATTACCGAACTATCAGTTTAATAAGTCACGGCTGCAAAATACGGACACTAATTCTTTACAGACGACTGGAAAAACTGGTAGAAGCCGACCTTGGGGAACATTAATTTGGATTCCGTGGAAATTTTGGAACATGTGAGGCAATACTGACCCTACGACTTATCTTAGGAGATTAAGGAAAGGCAAACCTACTTTTCTAGCATTTGTAGACTTAGAGACAATTTTTCACAATATAGACAGAATTCTCTTTCAAATTCTGAAGGTGGCAGGGGTAAAACACAGGGAGCGAAATGGTATTTACAATTTGTACAACCCTCAGGGGGCTCAGCATTTAGTTGCTGGGTACGGGCTTGGCGACCCCAGGGTCCCTGAGCTGGGAACTGGGAAGCGCCACCAGTCCTCAATACTGTAAGCTCTGAGCGTGCTTCAACGACCACCGTAAGGCGCGACAGTGGAACGTTGTACGGTACAGAGACCAGGGGTCTTGACTTAACTGCCTGGGTCGCGAGGATGGTATAAACTTCTATAAAACAAAACCTCAATCTGAAGGTGTGCTGCGCGCCGAGGAGACGCATGGCTGTTGAGATAGAACAGTTGCTAGCGGGCGACCTCTGGGGAACTTGCCGCCCCCCAGTTGTATTAGGCTTACCCAGGCAAGTGAGGCTCTGTCTGGGTAGACATTCCTTTCCCTAGCTGCTCGTGGGACCACCATGAGAAGAAATACGAATAGTGCGCAAGCACGAGTCTCTAAGAAAGGAAAGTTCAATGCTTTAAAGTATGACCCCCAATTGTTCCCTTCCCTGCCCACACCAGGGGAGGAACGGCGATCTAAATTACCTGGTGAGTATTCTCTTCGATTTCTGGTTTGCAGCTGAACAGATGGGGATTCATTTCTGACCACAAAGCCTCAGTTTTTTGTGGAAAACTTAGAGGACAAGTTTGGAGAAGTTGAGGGCATGCCTAAAATGGTCTGGAGCAGTCCTCATACAGACAGCATCCCCAACACAGTCATGGGCATTGCTTGCTTGTGACAAGCTCGGTGATGTTGCAGTCTCCATTATGCCTCATTAGAGCCTCAAATGGTTCAGGGACTTATTTTTCATTGTGACCTGTTGTTGCAGTCTGACGACGAGCTTCGTGCAAATCTGGAACGCCGCGGTGTCCACTTTGTACGGCGTATCTTCAAGGGACCTAAAGATAGTAGGGTCGCTACCGCGCCTTCATCTTGGCCTTCGAGGGTGACACCCTACCCGAGAAGGTCAAGGTGATGATATTTCGATGTGATGTTAAGCCTTATGTCCCTCCTCACATGTGCTGCTTTAAGTACTATAGGTTTGGGCATATGTCATCGAGATGTGACGCCAACCCTACCTGTAGTGATTGTGGACGTGCCTCCCACACCAACGTTCCATGTTCGCCGCCCCCTGTTTGTGTCAGCTGCGGACAGAAACATTCACCTTGCTTGTCAGACTGCACAGTTCATCAAAAAGAACGGAAGATTGAGTATAAGACCTTGTACAGGATCACTTACACAGAGGCTAAACGCAAGTACGACTGACTTCACCCTGTGCGCATTTCATCGACATATGCTGCAGCAGCTTTGATGTCGCCATCCCTGCCAATGAGCCCCCAAGCTCGGCCGCTTTTTGTGGGCCCTCCAGCCTGGCCGTCTATTCCTGCCCCCCTGGTAGTTGGAACACCCTCTTCCATTGCTCCCCCGTTATCAACATCGGGAGTAACAACCCCTCCTGATCTGGGCACTTCAGTCCCCACCTCTGCGCCGGAGAAGCGCCCGCTACCTCAAGCTCCCCTCACGCGGAAGGGGTCGCTTGGTGCACTCCCTTCCACGGTTACTGCCCCTCCAGATGTCAGCCAGTGGCTGAAAAAGCCACCACCTGAGGGCCGTAGGGCTTCCAGGTCTTCCTCGGTCCATGAGACTGGGTCGGAAATGCCCACCCAGCCTGATAAACAGAAGGACAAATGGGACCTTACCAAAAAGAAGAAAAAGCAAAAGGAGGAGGACATAGAGACAGAAAAGGAGTTCACCACTGCACCTGAAGATGATGTGGAGCATCTAGTGTCCACTCAGGAGCTAGATGTTGCTCGACCCGCAGCTCCTATGGAAGTTGATAGGGCTACTTCGTAATCGGTGGCGGCGAGCGCTTTTAAGGCGTGACCTATCCCCCCCCCCCCCCCCCCATGTTCTTTCATGTCTTCAGTCGGATACCATTATCCTTCAATGGAATTGCTGTGGTTTTTCCACCACCTTGCTGAGTTGAAACAGCTTTTGTGCATCTTCCCTGCCACTTGTCTGGCCCTACAGGAAACCTGGTTTCCTGTTTGGCGGACCCCCTCCCTCTGTGGCTACCAGGGTTGCTATAAGAACCGCGTAGAATACGACAGGGTGTCTGGCGGTGTCTGTGTTTATGTTCTTGCCACTGTTCCCAGTGCCACTTCACATGGCTCTCGAGGCTATGGCTGTTAGAATCCGGGCAGGAATGGAGCTTACAATCTGTTCCCTCTACCTTCCCCCAGATGAGGTTGTCCCTCTTGCTGACCTAGCTGCCTTGTTCGTCCAGCTCCCCCCGTCATTCCTCCTTTTGGGGGTCTTTAATGCCCACCACCCTTTATGGGGTGGGGCCCAGATCTCGGGCCAGGGTAGGAATGTTGAGGCTCTCTTGGCACAGCAGGACATTTGCCTCCTTAACACTGGTGCTCCCACATATTTTAGCTTGACTCATGGCACATACTCGGCCATTCACCTCTCTTAGTAGCCCAGGTCTTCTTCCATACTTCGGTTGGAGGGTCCATGACGACCTCTGTGATAGCGATCACTTTCCTATCCTGGTTTCTCTTCTTTATTCCCAACCCCCTGACCAGCTGCCACGACGGTCTCTCTGTGGAGCTGATTGGGCAGCTTACACTTCAGCTACTACGACCATTGCTCCGCTTCCTGGTGACATTGATTTGGCAGTGGATGAGGTCACTATGGCCATATTTTCTGCTGCCGAGGCAACTGTCCCCCGTTCTTAAAGTACCCTAAGAATCTGGTTGCCTTTAAACAGCTGTGGACCCGGGCTAGGCGGTTAATCCGGCGGTGCAAACAAGACTGCTGGGAATGATTTGTTGCCATCATAGGTTCTCGCACCTCCCCATCTCAGGTGTGGTCGCGGGTTCGGCGCATTTTTGGCTTTCGCCCTGATGCGTCTGTCCCTTGCCTTTCTCTTCGGGGTACACATTGTACTGACCCAATCGCCATCGCCGAACATCTGGCAGAGTGCTTCGCTCGTAGTTCCGTGATAGCAGGCTACAGCGCAGAATTCCGCGCCATTAAAGAGCAGGCTGAGCGTATGCAGGTGTCGTTTCGCACGCACCGTTGGGAACGATACAACGCCCCGTTTAGTGAATGGGAGTTCCAAAGTGCCCTTACAGCTTGCCCCGATACCTCTCCAAGGCCAGACCAAATAAACAACCAGTTTCTTCGTCATCTCTCAGCGCATCTGGACGGAGGGCGTTTTCCCCACTCGTTGGCAGGATAGCGTTACCATTCCGGTGCTGAAACCTGATGCAGATAAGTTGGTGGTTGATAGCTATCAGCCTTACCAACGTTATGTGCGAACTCCTGGAACAGATGGTGAGTCGGCGGCTCATGTGGATCCTCGAAGCTCGGGGCCTCCTGGCTTCTGGGGAGGCTTCTGTCAGGGCCACTCAGCGATCGATAATTTAGTCTCGCTAGAGTTGGCTATTTGTACAGCTTTTACTCGGCGAGAACATGTAGTTGCTGTTGTCTTTGATCTTTGGAAGACGTACGATACCACCTGGCGCCATCATATCCTTGCTACACTGCACGAATGGGGCTTACAGGGTCCACTTCCGATATTTTCGGAATTTTCTCTCCAACCGCTCCTTTCGGGTTAGAGTTGGAACTTATTTTAGCTCTGCTCACATTCAGGAGAACGGTGTCCCACAGGGCTTAGTTCTCAGTGTACCCGTCATTTGGTGGCGATTAATGCTCTTGCGGCTGTGATGGTCTCATTGGTCTGTTCCTCTCTATATGCCGATGATTTTTGTCTTTATTACAGTTCCCCAAGCATCAGTGTCACTAAATGGCGGCTGCAGTGAGCTATCCATAAGGCACATTTTTGAGCATCCAACCATGGTTTTCAGTTCTCAGGCTCTAAGACCCGAGTGATGCATTTCTGTCGTCATCGAACGGTCCACCTCCATCCAGAGCTCTACCTTGCCAATGAACTCCTTCATATTGAGGAGACACATTGCTTTCTTGGCATGCTGTTTGATGCCCAGCTCACTTGGACATCTCATCTTCGCGAGCTTAAATAACGTTGCTGGCAGCACCTCAACATCCTTCGCTGCCTCAGCCACACTGTTTGGGGGCTGCATGAACAGCCCTCCTACAGCTCTATAAGGCCTTACTCCAGTCCTGTCTCGACTACGGAAGCGTGGTGTACGACTCAGCAGCACCTTCAACGTTGCAGATACTCGACCCGATTCTCCATAGTGGGGTCAGACTGGCGACAGGTGCCTTCCACACTAGTCCGGTGACTAGCCTTCTTGTAGAAACTGGAATCCCTCCCCTATGATTCTGCCGACAACAGTTGCTTGCGTCATACATCGCCTGCGTCCATGCCTCGCCTGACCACCCAAACCACAGGCTCCTTTTTCCACCTTCTGCACTCCACTCCCCACGACGGCGGCCTAGGTCGGCTCTTCCGATCGCGGTCCGCGTTCGTTCCCTTCTCTCGTCACTTGAGTCCTTTCCCCTTTCTCCATCCTTCTGGCCCTCTTCTTCTACCCCTCCTTGGTCCCTCCCTCGCTTGCCGCTTTGCTTGTATTTGTCCTGCGAGTCCAAGTCCTCCGTTCCACCTGCCAGTCTTCATCAACAATTCCTGGCTCTTCTTGCCTCATTTCGCGATGCAGATGTAGTCTACACCGATGGTTCTGTGGTCGATTGACGCACTGGGTTTGCTTTCATCCACGGCGACTACATTGAGCAGCATTCCCTGCCTTCTGGGACCAGTGCTTTCACTGCGGAGCTGGTTGCTCTTTATCATGCACTCGTTCACCTATCCTCCTACCCTGGGGAGTCATTTGTCATATGCAGTGACTCCCTGAGTGGATTGCAAGCACTCGACCAGTGTTTTTCTCGGGATTCTTTGGTGCGCGGTATTCAAGATGCTGTTTTTGCTCTCGCCGAGTGTGATCGTTCAGCGAGGTTTGTTTGGACCGCGGGCCACATCGGCTTTCCAGGAAACGAACGTGTCGACCCGTTGGCCAAGCAGGCCACCACTTCGCCACCACTGGAGCTTGGTCTCGTGGAAAGAGATCTCGCGTCCGTCGGCCGTCGTATTTTAATATATATATTATTATTGTTATTATTATTATTTGATTGTTGCCGACTTACGTGATGGGCCTTAATAAAAATATTTCATTTAATTTTGATTTTACGGTTAAATGCTTTCCTGAAGTTCTCCTTTTTAACAATATTAATTTCAAATTATTTGTTACGTTAATGAATGTTACTCGCTGAATCTTAAAACATGAGCATATAAGTTGTACAATGTAATAAACTTTTCATATTAATTTCCTCGGCTAGTCAGTTCACTTTAAAGCATAAGATCTTTAGTTATTAATTAAAATTGCGGCCCACACACGCGCGAGAGTATTTTTCTTACCTCCGTTAACCATTGTATTGTAGTCATAGTCCTGGCTCTGGGTCTCGGCTATGGTTCTGAAAATAAGAATCTTAAAGCTAAGTATTTTCTGCAACGTCGGGCGGCTGTGGAGAAAAATTAATACTATGTTAATAGCGGGCGAGTTTTCCGCTTCCGCTAATTTTTCATAAGTTATTATCGCCACGTAATGGCGTCGTTGGCGGCATCGGCCGCTGCGATTGTTGAACTGTAAATTACTTGAATGCAGGTTAATTCAAGGAAGGCGGACATGAAATCGGGATCACCTCTTACAAATTAAAAGTGCACAATAATATTAAATCAGTATATTATATGCTTAACTCATACAAATATGCTTACATTTGCCAGCACTCGCAAGATGTCCCTCTATACACATTCAAGACAAAAGAGGCACTCCACTAAAAAAAATTAACAAAAGAGCGTATCTTGTCGTCTCTTTAGATCATTTTGTCATAAATTATTTCTTTGCATTTGAAACTTGTACAGAGAGATTATTACTTTACGGCTACATGATAAAAATATATTATTCAATTTATAAATACTGTTTTTTAAGTATTTTCGTAATATAGCACTCGGGACGCTATATTGCCCCCCGAAATGTTTGTCATAAAAAATTTTCGTATTTTTTGACATAAATATTTCCTCTTTCATGTCCACAGTGTCCACACGCAGATTTTTATTTCACAGTTTACATATGTCACATCGTATGTTGTAATTACTGAGGTGTGTTGCACACAAATTGTAATACAGATGAAGTTCAAGGTATACAACCACGAGTTAGTCCGGAATATTTGAAGTCCCAGGGGTGTCAACTGTTCGCTCCCCATTTGGCGCGGCCGTAGGGAAACCTGGGGAAAACCTCGGCGGAGCGACAGACTAACTGCTTTGGTCACTTTCACTTAAATGTTTCTGGGATGTCATTGGAGTACAAGATGTGCATACATTACAAATAATGTTTTGTTGCACTACGCAAAGAAATGAGGTCATTATAACAATTGATTGCGGTGTCGTTGGTGATCTACGCCGCGGCGTTTAGCTCGCGACGGCGTCGGTTGGTGTGTTCGGTGCTCGGCGTTCGCGGCGGCTGCGGAGAGGTCAACGCCCGTTCGACGCCAGCGTGTCTCTCGCCGTCGCGGAACGTCAGAATCAGCTGATCGGCTGCACCGTTGGCGATGCGCTTCTGTCTCGTCCAGGCGTGGCGGAGTGGGATGATATTCGCCCCCCGCTCTTGTTGGCAGGAGTCAGCTCTGCTACGCATCTCCGACGTAGTACATGAAACATACACACAACCAACGTAGTACTCGTATTTGTTTCCCGCTGCAGATGGTTACGCTAGTGGGAAAGAAGAATTTATTAGTGCGGCAGTTGTTGTTAAGTTTTCGCCAGTTTCCGAGTGTCAAGCTAGCACTGTCTTGCAGAATACATGACATGGACCTTCTCCCGTGAATGCAGTTTTGATGCAATACTGTTTCCATTACCCGTCAGTTTTTGTCTTCACAAAATTATTTGTTTTCGCCGCACTCGCAGGCACTGGTGAGCGTCCCAATACGAGCTTAGCACAAACATTCACCGTTTCTGCGGTCGCTGTTTTGCAACAGTCCACGCATCGCATTCCAATCTCGCATTGTTGTACTCACTGAAATTACAGTCTGTCCCAAAAATATTTACTGTGGGTTCGCTTCACATTAACAGTTCACATTCATAAGCAAATTCACAGTTTTTCGTGTGTAATATTGGCGTTTGGCGTCTTCACCGCTGTTGAACGTTCAATACTAGCACTTCACTGTCCGTATCACAGTTTCACCTTCACAGTTTTTCACACTGCTTAAAGTAACTGTTTCGATTAGTTCACAAACACTAATGTATTTCATTCAGTCTGAACTGGATTTTGGCTCGTCCTGGATTTTACCAGTCTCTCGCACTAATTATCTCTTTTCATTTTCCACTTAGAGTTGTACTTGCCTTCAGATTTCAGTTGTATTTCCGTCTCATCTGAGGTAAGTCCCCATGTCATGTCTGCCCATTCATTGCGTACTTGCCCTCCAGAGCCAGGCTCGACTTAACAAAACTTTGCCTCTCTCATTATTGTACACATTTTATAATCTAGGCCTAGCGTGCAAGTTCCTAGATTAGTGTTTGATTTGTGACTTTTGTTTACACTACAAATACGTGCAAATCTCTACCTTAGCAGATGGCAATATATTTTAACAGTGCTTAGCGGTAGTCGCGTTTACTGATTTGCTTTGTACCTTGTCCACAACACATGAGGTACCTTGGGTGATGTACACCCTGCACTGATATTGTTAAGTAAATTATGATTGAGCATATTTCAAGATCGGTATAGACATAAATACATGAAACGACATGTACACTAATAATATTGAATTTCATAAATTGCATTACTACTACAGTTCAAAAATATTCATGACACACTAATGAAAAAAAATGGTTCAAATGGCTCTGAGCACTATGGGACTCAACTGCTGTGGTTATCAGTCCCCTAGAACTTAGAACTACTTAAACCTAACTAACCTAAGGACATCACACACATCCATGCCCGAGGCAGGATTCGAACCTGCGACCGTAGCAGTCGCACGGTTCCGGACGGCGCGCCTAGAACCGCGAGACCACCGCGGCCGGCACACACTAATGAAAAATTCTTTCATCGTTACATGCTGTTGAATTTTTTTTAAACATTTTTCAACATGAAATTTGTAAAATATTCTTAAACCTACGTTCATTTTTTTCTTCAAAATGCAATTGCTTAAAAATACTATTATTCCTTAACATCTGCAAAATTGAATCGCACTAATCTTGTGCGCCTCATTGTCTTTCAATATTACATTAAAATCTGAACATTTACTCACAAAAAAATACGCTATAAACTTAACCTACTACACACAAATGTAAACGTTGCTCTACTGAGCAAACTTCCTTAAGTCTTTGTAAGTGTTTTTCTTGTTTCCTTCGTAATTGCCTCCTTCTTTGACCACGGGATGGTGTAGTTTGCGTGACAAAAAGTAACGTGAGGTACCACTTCGATGTTATAGGTGTAGCCCTCGATAACACCGGGTTTTTCCGAAAACACATTCTCATAATCTGTAAGTAGCTGAGTCAATTCGTTTTGTTGTGCTTCAGTCAAATGTTCTGACTCCCTGACTTTCATGGCTATCAGTTTCCTTTTTTCCTCTTTGTCTTCAGTAATAAAATCTTTAAAATATACTTGTCTTGTACTTAAGCCAGAATATAAATTCATTACCTGTATTCCTTCGAATCTCGACTGAAAGCTCCGGCAATATTTACCGTGCACTTCCCGTGTCCTCAACAACGGCAAAACTACACGTGTACCCTCATTCATAAGGCTTACTTCCCCGCACAAGAGGTCGATTTTTGCGTCCCTCTGGCGTAAAAATTCTATCCCCAGGATGTAAGCAACACCTAATCCCTTAACTACTAGGAACGAGCTTTTCATTGCTTCATTTCCTACCGTAAACTCGACTTGCACCTGGTGCTTTATGATATGAGATTGTGCACCTATTGCACCTGTTACACGACAATTCTTCACTGGCAATACTGGTATTCTATTATTTTGACTCAAGTACTTGTAATAATTTGCGCTCATGACATTGGTTGACGCACCGGTATCGACTATTATGTGTATTGATGCTCCATACATATCTGCTTGCAATATAGCCTGCACAACACTTTTGTCGGTTCGGTTACATTTCTGCGGTATGTCTAAAAGTTCCTTTTCTATTTTTGTTCCTTCATTGTATCTCAGCATACAAAGTTTATGGCTGTCATCCGTGAATGTGCCCTCACTACACAATCCTGCAGCCAACAACGGAGAGCGTATTGTGCCTGTCTTTAGTTTAACGGATGAGCATTAGTGGGTTGACAGTTGTCTGTCACTTCCACTAACCTCACATTGTGGTTCTGGTTGTTGTTGTTGCTACTGTTGGGTTGGCCGCCTTGCCTCCCCGATGTTGTATTTTGATATTGTGTATGGCCCTGGTTTTGCGGTGGTCGGTTGTAACTTCCTGACATGTTCTGTGACGGACCTTGATTGGCGTTCCATTGTGGCGTTGTGTTTTGTTGCCACTGTGGTGTTCGTTCATTACAACCACGCCACTGGTTTCGGTTGTTCCGCCATTGCGGATTGCCGTTACCATTATATCCATTACTCATGCGTCCATCATGATGTCTCTTTCGATTTTGACGATTATAACCGTTTCCGTTATAACCCTTGCCATTGTTTGTGCCTCGATTCTGTTGCCGGTACTCTTGCCTATTCCCGTTACCATTTGGTACTAAGTTGCTACCGTTACTGTGGCTGCTATTGTAATCGGCTTTTTGTTGATTACAGCCTGCATGGTTCCACTTGTTTTCGGTTTTCATATCTTCGATCAATAAGTCAACAGAATCCACTATTTCCATGAATTGTTCTACACTCCTGGAAATGGAAAAAAGAACACATTGACACCGGTGTGTCAGACCCACCATACTTGCTCCGGACACTGCGAGAGGGCTGTACAAGCAATGATCACACGCACGGCACAGCGGACACACCAGGAACCGCGGTGTTGGCCGTCGAATGGCGCTAGCTGCGCAGCATTTGTGCACCGCCGCCGTCAGTGTCAGCCAGTTTGCCGTGGCATACGGAGCTCCATCGCAGTCTTTAACACTGGTAGCATGCCGCGACAGCGTGGACGTGAACCGTATGTGCAGTTGACGGACTTTGGGCGAGGGCGTATAGTGGGCATGCGGGAGGCCGGGTGGACGTACCGCCGAATTGCTCAACACGTGGGGCGTGAGGTCTCCACAGTACATCGATGTTGTCGCCAGTGGTCGGCGGAAGGTGCACGTGCCCGTCGACCTGGGACCGGACCGCAGCGACGCACGGATGCACGCCAAGACCGTAGGATCCTACGCAGTGCCGTAGGGGACCGCACCGCCACTTCCCAGCAAATTAGGGACACTGTTGCTCCTGGGGTATCGGCGAGGACCATTCGCAACCGTCTCCATGAAGCTGGGCTACGGTCCCGCACACCCTTAGGCCGTCTTCCGCTCACGCCCCAACATCGTGCAGCCCGCCTCCAGTGGTGTCGCGACAGGCGTGAATGGAGGGACGAATGGAGACGTGTCGTCTTCAGCGATGAGAGTCGCTTCTGCCTTGGTGCCAATGATGGTCGTATGCGTGTTTGGCGCCGTGCAGGTGAGTGCCACAATCAGGACTGCATACGACCGAGGCACACAGGGCCAACACCCGGCATCATGGTGTGGGGAGCGATCTCCTACACTGGCCGTACACCACTGGTGATCGTCGAGGGGACACTGAATAGTGCACGGTACATCCAAACCGTCATCGAACCCATCGTTCTACCATTCCTAGACCGGCAAGGGAACTTGCTGTTCCAACAGGACAATGCACGTCCGCATGTATCCCGTGCCACCCAACGTGCTCTAGAAGGTGTAAGTCAACTACCCTGGCCAGCAAGATCTCCGGATCTGTGCCCCATTGAGCATGTTTGGGACTGGATGAAGCGTCGTCTCACGCGGTCTGCACGTCCAGCACGAACGCTGGTCCAACTGAGGCGCCAGGTGGAAATGGCATGGCAAGCCGTTCCACAGGACTACATCCAGCATCTCTACGATCGTCTCCATGGGAGAATAGCAGCCTGCATTGCTGCGAAAGGTGGATATACACTGTACTAGTGCCGACATTGTGCATGCTCTGTTGCCTGTGTCTATGTGCCTGTGGTTCTGTCAGTGTGATCATGTGATGTATCGGACCCCAGGAATGTGTCAATAAAGTTTCCCCTTCCTGGGACAATGAATTCACGGTGTTCTTATTTCAATTTCCAGGAGTGTATATCGTATCCGGCACATTGATGAAATATCTTTTAATTTCACTGGGCAACTTCATTTTTATTAATCTGATTATGTCACGATCGGACATCGGTTCGTCCCAGTCCCTGTTTTTGTTTATATACTTTTCGAAATATTTGCGTAACGTTCCCATCTTAGGATTGTACATTTCTGGACTGTACAACTCCTTTCGTAGTCTTTCTTGGACGCTATCGGACCAGAATTTTTGCAAGAATGCACCTTCAAACTGTTGCATCGTTAGACATTTTTCGGACACGTCGGTGGCCCACAGTGCCGCGTCACCTTGAATAAAGGAGACCACGAACTGTATTCTTTGTCTTTCCGTCCATGTCCTGGGAAACACATTCCTGAAGCTATTAATAAATACAACAGGGTGGACATTTCGTTTTTCGCTATTGAAGGGTTGGAATGTCCTGTGTTTTATTACATTGTCCTCTTTTTTGCACATCTGATTGCTACCTTCTGGGACATTCATCACTTCGTGATGTGCGCTGCACGGTATCGCATGTTGTTCGTGCTCATAATTCGCATTAGGTTGCGGTTGCGCACTCGCACCCTGCCTACCGTCAGCGTTATTATAGTAATCAGTACGCGGAGTCTGATTCATTATCTGTCCGCCGCTGTTTACATTGCTTTCCAACGCAGACAGTCTCCGCGCGACCTCCTGTTGCCAATTTGGCAACTCCGCTGTCACACGGGATTTGATCTGTGTTAATTCGGCGTGCAGTGCGGCAGCGCTAGAGTCCATATTTACACTCGCGGCCGCAGTCGCTTGTTCTACAGCTGTTTTTACGTCGCTTTCAATCTTTGCAGATATCTCGCGATCCTTTACTTCTAGCCATTCATTTAGTTCTTTTTCTACTTTTTGAGCTTACACTTCCAAATATGCGTCAATACTTTTCCGTGCATCTATCTCCACATTATCTACGCGGTTGATTAAAGTCTGGACATTCAAGCCTAGCCTGCGATATCTGTAATTTTTGCATTTCGCCGGCTAAGCTTTGCACAAGATAGGGTATATCTTTGCACACGTCCTGCATCTCGGCAAGTTCGCTTTGGATACTATCTAGTTTTGCTTCACTGCGCTGCTCTTGCTCAATGAGCTTTTGCGTTAATTTTTTCTCCTGCTCATGCAGCGTCTGAGCCAGTTTTTGATCTCTTTCCCTATCTCTTTCTTCTAACCTGCGCAGAAATTCTGCAAATGGGTCTGCAATCGGTGAGCATACTGGTGCCCCGCTTAATCTAGCACTCGATTGGCCCCCCTGCCCAGGCAGTGGAGTTGTTAATCTATTCCCATTCTGCTGTGGAGCGTCATTCACCGTCCACAGATCCTCGCCCCCCCCCCCCCCCCCCCCCGCTCCGGAAATTGTTATCCGAGGCGGTGGCTTGGGACTCGTTTACGTATTGCAAATGATCCTCACTTTCCATATTAACAGAATTTTGTTCTTCTGGTACGGATGCTTAAGGTTGTCCTATCTTACCCATACTAAATTCACTTTAAGCCACTGACGAATCTTTAACGCCGGCCGAAGTGGCCGTGCGGTTAAAGGCGCTGCAGTCTGGAACCGCAAGACCGCTACGGTCGCAGGTTCGAATCCTGCCTCGGGCATGGATGTTTGTGATGTCCTTAGGTTAGTTAGGTTTAACTAGTTCTAAGTTCTAGGGGACTAATGACCTCAGCAGTTGAGTCCCATAGTGCTCAGAGCCATTTGAACCATTTTTTGAAATACACAAAACACCAAAGGTATATAATGTGCACATGGGTTCGATGTTCCGCACAGAGCTACACAGGATGCTTGCACAATAGGCCTTGCCTTACTTATTTTTCTTTCTCGCAATCATTTTTCTTTTCTACACTTTTCCTCTCCAGATCTCCTCAGGGTGTGGTTTTGTTGTTGTACATGTAAAAAAATTCATACAAGCATTAATATTTTACAACAATTAGACACATACATAATTACATTCATTACAATAGAGTCAGATTTCGTAAATAATGTTGTCTAGTTCATACAGTCTAGACACAATGAGGTAGCTAGGTGCACGCTAAACTAACGCAGACGGGCTTGAAGTACTGGAACAGGAGACTTATTAATGCACTAAAGAAAAGTACGTAGTGTTATAATACTTAACTTTATTCTCTTGTTGGAATACATCTCTCTTGAATATTAGTACGCTATAAGCACTGATACAAATGGCGCCTTGCTAGGTAGTAGCTATGGACTAAGCTGAAGGCTATTCTATCTGTCTCTCGGCAAATGAGAGGAAAGCTTCGTACGTCTGGTCGCAAGCTATGTCGTCCGTACAACTGGGGGAGGTCTAGTCCGTGTCTTGTGACCTGCCATGTGGTGGCGCTAGGTTTGCGATTACACAGTGGCGACACGCGGGTCCGACATGTACTACAGGACCGCGGCCGATTTAAGTTACCACCTAGCAAGTGTGGTGTCTGGCGGTGACACCACAAATTTCGTATTTTCTTTAATCGGGCCCCAAAGTTGCGGCGCCAATCTCGCGTCCGTCGGCCGTCGTACTTTAATATATATATTATTATTGTTATTATTATTATTTGATTGTTGCCGACTTACGTGGTGGGCCTTAATAAAAATATTTCATTTAATTTTGATTTTACGATTAAATGCTTTCCTGAAGTTCTCCTTTTTAACAATATTAATTTCAAATTATTTGTTACGTTAATGAATGTTACTCGCTGAATCTTAAAACATGAGCATATAAGTTGTACAATGTAATAAACTTTTCATATTAATTTCCTCGGCTAGTCAGTTCACTTTAAAGCATAAGATCTTTAGTTATTAATTAAAATTGCGGCCCACACACGCGCGAGAGTATTTTTCTTACCTCCGTTAACCATTGTATTGTAGTCATAGTCCTGGCTCTGGGTCTCGGCTATGGTTCTGAAAATAAGAATCTTAAAGCTAAGTATTTTCTGCAACGTCGGGCGGCTGTGGAGAAAAATTAATACTATGTTAATAGCGGGCGAGTTTTCCGCTTCCGCTAATTTTTCATAAGTTATTATCGCCACGTAATGGCGTCGTTGGCTGCATCGGCCGCTGCGATTGTTGAACTGTAAATTACTTGAATGCAGGATAATTCAAGGAAGGCGGACATGAAATCGGGATCACCTCTTACAAATTAAAAGTGCACAATAATATTAAATCAGTATATTATATGCTTAACTCATACAAATATGCTTACATTTGCCAGCACTCGCAAGATGTCCCTCTATACACATTCAAGACAAAAGAGGCACTCCACTAAAAAAAATTAACAAAAGAGCGTATCTTGTCTCTTTAGATCATTTTGTCATAAATTATTTCTTTGCATTTGAAACTTGTACAGAGAGATTATTACTTTACGGCTACATGATAAAAATATATTATTCAATTTATAAATACTGTTTTTTAAGTATTTTCGTAATATAGCACTGGGGACGCTATACTTGCCAATGAACTCCTTCATATTGAGGAGACACATCGCTTTCTTGGCATGCTGTTTGATGCCCAGCTCACTTAGACATCTCATCTTCGCGAGCTTAAATAACGTTGCTGGCAGCACCTCAACATCCTTCGCTGCCTCAGCCACACTGTTTGGGGGCTGCATGAACAGCCCTCCTACAGCTCTATAAGGCCTTACTCCAGTCCTGTCTCGACTACGGAAGCGTGGTGTACGACTCAGCAGCACCTTCAACGTTGCAGATACTCGACCCGATTCTCCATAGTGGGGTCAGACTGGCGACAGGTGCCTTCCACACTAGTCCGGTGACTAGCCTTCTTGTAGAAACTGGAATCCCTCCCCTATGATTCTGCCGACAACAGCTGCTTGCGTCATACATCGCCTGCGTCCATGCCTCGCCTGACCACCCAAACCACAGGCTCCTTTTTCCACCTTCTGCACTCCACTCCCCACGATGGCGGCCTAGGTCGGCTCTTCCGATCGCGGTCCGCGTTCGTTCCCTTCTCTCGTCACTTGAGTCCTTTCCCCTTTCTCCATCCTTCTGGCCCTCTTCTTCTACCCCTCCTTGGTCCCTCCCTCGCTTGCCGCTTTGCTTGTATTTGTCCTGCGAGTCCAAGTCCTCCGTTCCACCTGCCAGTCTTCATCAACAATTCCTGGCTCTTCTTGCCTCATTTCGCGATGCAGATGTAGTCTACACCGATGGTTCTGTGGTCGATTGACGCACTGGGTTTGCTTTCATCCACGGCGACTACATTGAGCAGCATTCCCTGCCTTCTGGGACCAGTGCTTTCACTGCGGAGCTGGTTGCTCTTTATCATGCACTCGTTCACCTATCCTCCTACCCTGGGGAGTCATTTGTCATATGCAGTGACTCCCTGAGTGGATTGCAAGCACTCGACCAGTGTTTTTCTCGGGATTCTTTGGTGCGCGGTATTCAAGATGCTGTTTTTGCTCTCGCCGAGTGTGGTCGTTCAGCGAGGTTTGTTTGGACTGCAGGCCACATCGGCTTTCCAGGAAACGAACGTGTCGATCCGTTGGCCAAGCAGGCCACCACTTCGCCACCCCTGGAGCTTGGTCTCGTGTAAAGAGACCTCCGGTCGGCCCTACATCGCATGGTCCGCGATATCTGGAGCTCTGAATGGTCTGTCTTGAACACACGTGGTAAAGTCATCCACAGTCGTATGGAACTCATCCTTGAGGAGCACGCGTAGGGACTCCTCTGCCATCTCCGAATTGGACATACGCAGTTGACCCACAGCTATCTCCTTCGCCATGAGAACCCGCCCAAGTGTCGCTGTGATGCAGGGCTGACAGTGGTCCATCTTCTGCACTTCCTTTAATTCTAGGTGACGATGCCTCTATAGCTGACTCAGCTTTACCTTTTATCCGTGCAGCTGGGTTTTATCACTCAGTCTAGTGTGGGCGCTCTCGCATGATATCTCAGGCTACACCCACTTCAGCGGCTTTTAATTGTGACGGGATACCAAAATAGTGTCTTTTATGGTAACAAGTTGTGTTGGTACCTCTATCAACGCTTTCCAGCTGGAGGGTCTTCGTTTGTAGTTGAGTGGTTGACCTTTTACCTAATCCATCAACCTCTGTAGCCTGTTTTACTCTAGTCAACTATTTGCTCTGCTCCTTTTAAGTGTCCTCTATTTTGTGTTATTGCGGTGTTCATTTTAGCTCTGTACCCCTTGGTGTTCCCTCCCTCTGGGTACAGAGGTTACGCTTTTACTGTATACGCCTTTTACAAGTATGTCTATTTGGAACAGGGGACTGATGACCTCGATGTTTAGCCCCATCAAACCCTAAAACCAACCAACCAACAAATTTGTACATAAACCAGAAGGCAGTTGAGTCGAGGGCCATGAAAGGGAAGCAATGGTTGGGAAGGGAGTGAGACAGGGTTCTAGCCTATACCCGATGTTATTCAATCTATATATTGAGCAAGAAGTAAAGGAAACAAGAGAAAAAGTTGGAGTAGGAATTAAAAAACATGTGAAGAAATAAAAATGGACCTGGAAAAGCAGTTGAACGGAATGGACAGTGTCTTCAAAGGAGGATATAAGATGAACATCAAAAAAAGCAAAACGAGGATAATGGAATGTAGTCTAATTAAACCAGGTGATGCTGAGGGAATTGAATTAGGAAATGAGAAAGTACTAGATGAGTGTTGGTATTTAGGGAACAAGATAACGGATGATGGTCGAAGTGGAGAGAATATAAAATGTAGATTGGCAATGGCAAGAAATTTGTTAACTTCGAGTATACTTTTTCTAAAAGTATTTTTATGGACCTGAGACATGGACGATAAATAGTTTAGACAAGAAGGGAATAGAAGCTTTCGAAATGTGGTGCTACAGAAGAATGCTGAAGACTAGATGGGTAGATCATGTAACTAATGAAGATTTACTGAAGAGAACTGGGAAGAAGAGGAATTTCTGGTACAACTTGAGTAGAAAAAGGGATCGGTTGGTAGGACATGTTCTGAGACAGCAAGGGATCACCAAGTTAGTATTGGAGGGCAGCGTGGACGGTAGAAATCCGTTACTTGGAAATGAAGAAGCTTGCACAGGATAGAGTAGCATGGAGAGCTGCATCAAACCAGTCTCCAGACTGAAGGCAACAACAATAACAACAACATGTAATATGAAGTGTCTCTTCTACCCTGATCGTTCCATTATCTTTTCCATGTTGCGTCAATATTTTCATTTCAGAATGCCACCTAGAGACAACAACGTTAACCGTGACAAGTAAATAATTAACCCCTCCCCCCCTCCCCCGGCCCGTCTTTCTTTCGGTTTCAAATTTTCGTCGCGTTTAGGAAGTTCCTATTGCTATAGTATTGATGGCTGTTTCCTCCGTCCAGGGGCGTTTTGTCATACCTATGAGGTGTATGTGGTAACGTTTATCTTCCTATAGTCAGGTAGCTCAAGAATGTATCAACTGCACACGGTATCTGTTGTCATGGTGATTTTTATGTAAACCTGTTACATGGTATTATTTTGAATCTTATTTGATAACGGTTTCCTTTCTTCTAACATTAGTGAGGTTCGCTGTTGCCCAGTCACATTAACCCTTCAAATGGTTCTATTTCGTCAAACGCAGTTTGTTCCATAAACACGCAAATCCACGAAGTACGTGTGTATTCCAAGGAGTTACTCTCAAGGCTCGAAATAGAGATCTGCTATTTTGACAAGCTGTTCCTTTCTTACCTTGAAACATTGAGGTTACATAAAGGGAGGTACTTGATTACCCGACGATAAAGAATCCGAACATGCGACGGTCACGCAAACCACTATAGAACACGCTGTGATAGCGGTCGCTTATCGATAAGTGGACTGTGTGCAAAGCTGATAAGTAGTGTTCTGTCAGGGAGATGACAGAGTTCTTGATAAGCGATGAGAACGCTTTTCATTATCCATAGAATGATGCACCTCTGTAATGAAGTAATTAGTGTAATCCGCATGCCGCAGGCAGGCATATCTTCTTTGGAGCGCGTACTAACGTCTCCCCACGTTGTATCGCGATTTCTGGCTGTGTACAACGCCTGTTCGTCCTTCACTCTTTCCACTGTTGTCTGTATTTACTATCACAAACCTTAAAAAAGCTACATGCCGAACTAGAATGAATCGCTAGTGACATGGTGGGAAGTTGTATTGTTTCGGAACAGGATCATTATATATATAATCACATAAATTAACTTCTAATGAATTAATCAACTTACACATAATGTGTAAAAAAATGCTATAACAAACTAGATTATAAAATGGGGAAAAACGGGAATCATCTAATTGCAAGGAAAGAACGAGCAGATTGTTAATATAGCACGTAAATACCAACTATGCTGACATAAATAAATGTAAGGCCGGCCGAAGTGGCCGTGCGGTTAAAGGCGCTGCAGTCTGGAACCGCAAGACCTCTACGGTCGCAGGTTCGAATCCTGCCTCGGGCATGGATGTTTGTGATGTCCTTAGGTTAGTTAGGTTTAACTAGTTCTAAGTTCTAGGGGACTAATGACCTCAGCAGTTGAGTCCCATAGTGCTCAGAGCCATTTGAACCATTTGAACCATAAATAAATGTAAACATATTTACAAAATAATTAGTAACAAAACAGAATATAATGGTGGAAGAAAACTCATACAACGAACAAACCTTTAATATGACTTGTGGTTCGTAGAATTTAACTTAATGTCTTTCATTTCACTGATGTTCATCACTGATTTCCTTACTTCTGCTTTTTTCGCTATGACAGCGCTATCCTGAGTGCATAAACTTTCTAAACTTTCTAAACTAAACGAGAGATGGTGCTAGTTAACAGTTTTAGTGTCTCATGTGGAAAATCTACACTGACTGTTAATTTATTTCAGGAGAAAAAAATGTTTGAGGTGTTGCAGAAGACCTGGAATTTACTTGCAGTGAATGTTGTTCCGGATCTATCTATATTGCAGTATAAAGAGAATGTTATTGGTAAAGCGTTTATTATTCGCAAATAAGTATTGCATTCACATTACAAAGCACGTTTTTGCCGATTTATACATAGCAGTTAGCAATGCGGTGCATTCGCATTACAAAACACTCTTTTGCCGAGTTTTTCGTAACAATTAGTTAGCTATGCGATGTAACGGGAGTTCACGACACTGTGTGGTGGCGCCACCTCCCTACCACTATCCATCAGATACCATAACTCCAAAGCGGACAGAGATGGATCACCCTTCTTGGCAAGTTTCCCCCTTTTACTGAACTCTTGTGCACTTTTCTGATACTCGTATAATGTTATGCTTATGGGCCTAGGTTTCATGACACCTGGTAGTCTCCGACAAACGTGATGGCTTCTGTCAATATCCACTACATTGATCTGTAGGCCAAGCTTCTAACAACCGCAACAAATAAATCATTCATGTTTCCCCAGTCCCCCCCCCCCCCCCCCTCGGAGCAAGACGGTTATTCATTCTCTATATTGCGTCAGTCTGTCAACGTCACGATTATTTTATTCTCAACAGCGGAAGACCTTCTCTTTCATTTTTAGTCAAATAAATGCTTACAGATATGCTATGATTTTTGCCGTGTCGTCGTTGCGTGGGTGTACAGTGCCATGCCTGCGTGAGACCAGACGAATCACTGACGCCACGAAGTGAAGC
Source organism: Schistocerca nitens (assembly GCF_023898315.1). Classification (NCBI taxonomy): domain Eukaryota; kingdom Metazoa; phylum Arthropoda; class Insecta; order Orthoptera; family Acrididae; genus Schistocerca; species Schistocerca nitens. The sequence goes on from NC_064618.1 coordinate 500,846,991, forward strand.
CTTACCCTGTGAGTTTACGATCCTGGCTGACTCCTGGCTTCGTCTTGGAGGCGAGTGTACTGGTGATGAACAAAGCAGGGCGATGAGTGCCGCAGGTTACAGCTATAAAGCCCTGAAAAGTTTTTGGTTCTGAAGCCGGCTGTAGATGATGGCCGACTGTCTAAGGGTCACTTCTCAGTTACGAAATATTACTCGTCAATACTACACAGAAAATACTAAAACTGGAGCCAGACAACCTACATAATAAATGAGGACCTCAAATTGTCACTAGTTCGATGCAGTGATCGACGCCACTGTACGAACGCCAGTCTCTTCGCACGGTTGGGTCTGACGGACAGTTGCTGGTGAGTACGGACGGCGTTCAGCAAGTTTTGAACTTGATCTACGAGCAGTAATCCAGGTGTGCCATTACAACACTTGAAATTTTCCAAGGAATGTTTTCGACTGGAAGATTTTAACTTTGCGTGACTGATAGTTCTATTTCGTGCTGAAGTTTAACAGACAGTGAAGCAGATCAGTGACAGAATTTCATATTAACACATGGTCGGGGCCTAGATTTAGGTTCTGCTTTCACACAGACGAACTAACTAGGAAATCTGTCAAATTTTATTGACTATTCCCGCAATCATAACCACATTCACCTAGAATACTAAATTTTTAACCTTGCCGTCGAACCTGTATGCGTTTAATGATTTTATGTAAGAGCATTATGTTTTGTGTTTTTAACGAACAATTTATAGCTTTCAACTCAACTTCCCTACTGTGTTGACTACTTTTCTTATTATTTATTTCCCTCTGAATTTTCATTACTTTATTAACTTATTTAATTATTCATTAATTGTTTCAATATATGCCGAAATTCAAGTGTGTGTTATCAGTGTTCGCCTAACGAAACCTATTGCAGACACCGGATGCCGTTATTAGGACATATGCACAGCACTGGACGCACCATGCCTGTGACTGTAGAGCCCTTATTCCTCGTCAGGGTCGTTCACTTATCTGCACCTCAATAAATTTCAGATACTATCCGACACCTTTGATGTAACATGTCTTAATCCGTCTTCTCAGCTTGAAGGAAGGAGGGGGGGGGGGGTAGCTGTTGAGGGGAGGGAGACAGCTTGCAACCCGCAGCCAGGGATTGGGCACTCATTTTGTGCAGTTGAACACAATAGTGGGATGTCAAGTGTAGTTTTGCACATGTTGAACAATATCATATATTGCACATACCGGGTGATCAAAAAGTCAGTATAAATTTGAAAACTTAATAAGCCACGGAATAATGTAGATAGAGAGGTAAAAATTGACACACATGCTTGGAACGACATGGGGTTTTATTAGAACAAAAAAAAAGCACCCCATATTGCTAGACGCGTGAAGATCTCTTGCGCGCGTCGTTTGGTGGTGATCGTGTGCTCAGCCGCCACTTTCGTCATGCTTGGCCTCCCAGGTCCCCAGACCTCAGTCTATGCGATTATTGGCTTTGGGATTACCTGAAGTCGCAAGTGTATCGTGATCGACCGACATCTCTAGGGATGCTGAAAGACAACATCCGATGCCAATGCCTCACAACTACTCCGGACATGCTTTACAGTGCTGTTCACAACATTATTCCTCGACTACAGCTATTGTTGAGGAATGATGGTGAACATAATGAGCATTTCCTGTAAAGAACATCATCTTTGCTTTGTCTTACTTTGTTATGCTAATTATTGCTATTCTGATCACACGAAGCGCCATCTGTCGGACATTTTTTTGAACGTTTGTAGTTTTTTGGTTCTAATAAAACCCCATATTCCAAGCATGTGTGTCAATTTTTACCTCTCTATCTACATTATTCCGTGATTTATTCAGTTTTCAAATTTATACTGGCTTTTTGATCACCCGGTATATTGGACAACAGTGGTCCTCTAGAACTCCATCAAAGTTGGTAAAAACAGGCGAGCAACAGAAACGCACGTTTTTCAATGACTACAGTGACACTTTTCACTGATTCATAGTTTTATCTCTTGATTCGTCACACTGGAAGTCTTAGTGGACGTCTAGAGCTGATATGGTTCTGGGTGAGTGTGCTGACTTTGGCGTACTGTGCAGGTGATGCAGAACCTGGGCACGCTGGTGGTGTTCTGCGTGGCGCCGTACGTGCACTTCCGCACTCTGGCCGGCATCCTGCTGGCGTTCCCCCTGCTGCTGGTGGCCACCCTCTCGTGGATGCCGGAGTCCCCCACATACCTGCTGCTCAGGGGGCGCAACAAGGAGGCCCAGCAGTCGCTCGTCAGGCTGCGCGGCGTGAAGAACTTAGAGGTACAGCGCATTGTGTTTGGCTGCAGCAGCAGTTCTGAGTGCTTGTTTACATCCACTCATCCGCCTTCAACGTGTATGACGTAGTCATTTACTTCCGCATTGTGTGATAGGTACTAAGGAACGAGAGGAATTGTTGGACTGGAATAATCACAGGTAATGAGGGACGACATGAAACACAGTACATATGTAATAGGGGTGGAGTGATATATTTAAAACGAAAAACACCATATTTTACCACATGGGAAAGCAGAGTAACAGGCATATACAACGTTCATTTTTGAGACAGATCAGACTCCCAATGTAAATGTTATCAGTCTCTCAGTAAGGAGTAAGCCCTCCTTGGGCACTTTGGCACATTTTTCACCTGTTTTTCATACTGGCTACCAAACTGTTAAGGAGTCCTCTGGGACATCGTCCTATTCCCCTCTCAAGGGGGTTTTTCTTTCTTGCCCTTTTCGGGGAGGCAGTGTTCCGTTCAGAAACACGTCTTCCAAGAGCTTCCCAGCACGCTCTATACTGTTTAGGTCCAGGGAACACGCAGGCCATTCCATGCAGTCAATATCTTCACTTTCCAGGGTGCCCTGCACTTCAGCGGTCTTGTGTCGGCGGCTATTGTCGTCTATAAATAGAAAATCGAAACCTACCGCACCCCTAAACAGACGGAGATGATCCAGAATAATCTCGCCGTAATACTGCTGTGTTGTAACAGTACCTCGCACAAACATAAGAAGCGCTGTTCGGCCATTGTATATAATGCTTGCTCACGTCGTAGTGCCTAGGCCATGCCGATGATGTTCATGAACATTCTGTGGTCGGTAACGTGTTCCCGTCTCTCTCTACACTACCTAGTGGCCGGAACCTCTAGCCACAGTGTGGCGGGATTCGTCGGAGACCATCATTTCGGCCACTGTTTCTGACCATAACCAACACGCTCCTTACACTAACGAAATCTTTTTCGCCGGCCTGAGTGGCCGTGCGGTTCTAGGCGCTACAGTCTGGAACCGAGCGACCGCTACGGTCGCAGGTTCGAATCCTGCCTCGGGCATGGATGTGTGTGATGTACTTTAGTTAGGTTTAATTAGTTCTAAGTTCTAGGTGACTGGTGACCTCAGATGATAAGTCCCATAGTACTCAGAGCCATTTGAACCATTTTGAAATCTTTTTCAATAGTGGCGTAGTTGGAGATAAACGAATTAAACAGGCTTATTTATATTACATATGTAATACTGCGGTTAACCTATTTCTCCGAAAGTCCTAATATTAATGCGATGGTTGTCGTTTTTACATGTGAGCGGGTGAAACGTACTGACAGCTCCGTTTACAAGCAACAGAACTACAGTTCTTCAATGAATACCTGTTCTTGTTGCACTGTGAGTTTTTTGTTCACCGCTCCCACAGGAGTAACAAACAAAATGACTACTCAACAATACGAGCGAAATGTTTTGTTATGATGTTTTTAAGAAATGAAATCGTCTTATAACCTTAATGTCTATTTTTACGCAAAGTAAGCATATGCTTAAACAGTATATACTGTAATATATTACAAAACGTTGATTATGGAGAAAACCCCTGTGGTTAGTTGGATATTAACGTTCAGTCTTACTAAAATCCTTTCATAAAAGTTTTACTTCTAAGGACTAACATACATCCTGACTTTAAACTCATGGAAACATCTCTGCAAGGATTGTGAAACAGTAGACTTTTACCATCTCTTCTTTTTGCAATAAAAAGCATAAAATCCGATCTGAGACACAATCCTATGAAGAAAGAGAAACTCCAAGAATGTAGAATGAATCAAGATTTACATCAACAAAAGACAAGCAAATGGTAGACCTTAATCTGTCCTGGTGTTAACATTAATCTACCTATCATTCTAGGGTCTCGCTGTGGAGTCTCACTACATGATGTAGCCTTGTTTTACTGTACTCAATGCGTACAGCTTTTTTCGGTTGATAAATGTGACTGTCAAGGGGAGAACTGTTGAAAACACGTTTATCCAGCTGAAGGAAAACATCGTTCCTTATGTCCTGCAAATCTGAGATATCTAATTTCTTCAAAGGGGTTTTCACATTAAAGATGAGCAACTGTCCAATACTTTTTTGCCCATTTTGCACAGATAAACATGATCACAGACAAGCCACCTCAGTCTTTTCTGTTCAAGATACCGCCATTAGAAACTTCAGAACACGGTGAAATTTGCGAAAAGTGGTACTCCAGTGTTTTGTTAAGTTACCTTGCCAAATACACACCCAAACCCGCCCAAAGATGTAAACAACCATGCACGAGCATCACCTGTTAGACGGAGGGGGTCCGACAGCCGATCAGTTCCAGTCATTCCACCAGGAAGGAGGTACACGGCTCGTGTTGTCTGTAGTTCAACCATGCCTGGACGGTCAGTACCGCGGTTCGATCGCGTCCGCATTGATACTTCGTGTCAGGAAGGGCTCTCAACAAAGGAAGTGTCCAGGCGTCTCAGAGTGAACCGAAGAGATGTTGTTCGGACATGAAGGATATACAGAGAGACAGGAATTGTTGATGACATGCCTCGGTTAGGCCGCCCAAGGGCTAGTACTGCAGTGGATGACCGCTACCTACGGATTATGGCTCGGAGGAACCCTGACAGCAACGCCACCATATTGAATGATGCTTTTCCTGTAGCCACAGGACCTCGTGTTACGACTCAAACTGTGCGCAATAGGCTGCATGATGCGCAACTTCTCTCCCGACGTCCATCTTGCAACCACGACACCATGCAGCGCGGTACACACGGGCCCAACAACATGCCGAAAGGACCGCTCAGGATTGGCATCACTTTATCTTCACCGATCAGTGTCGTATATGCCTTCAACCAGACAATCGTCGGAGACATGTTTGGAGGCAACCTGGTCAGGCTGACCGCCTTAGACACACTGTCCAGCGAGTGCAGCAAGGTGGAGTTCCCTGCTGTTTTGGGGTGGCATTATATGGTGCCGACGTACGCCGCTGGTGGTCATGGAAGGCACCGTAACGGTTGTACCATACGTGAATGCCATCCTCCGACCGATAGTGCAACGATATCGGCAGCATATTGGCGAGGCACTCGTCTTCATGGGCGACAATTCGCACCCCCCTCGTGCACGTCTTGTGAATGACTTACTTCAGGATAACGACATCGCTCGACCAGAGCGACCAGCATGTTCTCCAGACATGAACCCTATCTAACATTCGCGCCCCCATCGTGCATATCTTGTGAATGACTTCCTTCAGGATAATGACATCGCTCGACTAGAGTAGCCAGCATGTTCTCCAGACATGAACCCTATCGAAAATGCCAGGAATAGATTGAAAAGGACTGTTTATGGATGACATGACCCAGCAACTACTGAGGGACCTAGGCCGAATCGCCGTTGTGGGGTGGGACGATCTGGACCAACAGTGCCTTGATGAACTTGTGGATAGTATGCCATGACGAATACAGGCATACATCAATTCAAGAGGACGTGCTACTGGGTATTAGAGGTAACGGTGTGTACAGCAATCTGGATCACGACCTCTGAAGGTCTCGCTTTATGGTGGTACAACATGCAATATTAAAATGTAGACTTTCACGGCCGGAAATGTGATGTCCATTATAATTATCCGGGCTGTTATGCCGTGGTCGGTTCATGAATTATTTGTCAATTCCCAACGTTTCGTCCCCGTCTGCGGATGACATCTTCAAGAGGGTCTGTAGCTCGATGGAAGGTCCAACACACCCACTGGCTCGCTACTGACAGTGGGTGTGTTGGACCTTCCACACAAGAACTGTAATTATGTTAATTGTAAACATAACTGTCAGTACGTTTCACTTGTAAGGATGACAACTATCACATTAATATTAGTAACTTCGGAGAAATTAGATTAACTGCAGTCCTACATGTGTAATATAAATAAGACACGTTGTTTTATTGTTAAAATCAACGCTTGTTTCAGTTATAAATGAGGAAATCTGTAATAGTCAACTCCATTCCACGTAAGTCATAGTGATCAAAACTCGGCTCCTTGCCAAGAGTCACGTGACTTAGATGTTGGTTTCAGTGTAATGACGTCACGCGTTCTCTATATTATCTATACTCTGTTTGTTCCATAACAAGTGCCAGTTTCTTTTTAGCAATTGTCAAGTGGCAGTTTGTTTTTTATGAATCCTGTACCCCCAATAACTGTTATCAATAATCTTTACTGTATTTTCAGGGTTATGAGGGAACACACTGTAAAAATTTCACAAGTCCTTCACCAAGAGTTTTGTTGCGCATTGAGATATTTATTTGCAGAGTCTCTAATTGTCTACCCTCCTCAAAACAAATACAGCAAAATATTAGTAAGGAACTATTACGCATCTCCACAGACGAGTTTGCTAACGCACGCCTCTGCGGTAGCCCGCGACTCTGAATTCTGCAAATGAAAGAAATTTGAAACCAGTAGTACTTGGGAAGAGACGTACTGGCGTTATGTTCCTGCACTGGTGTCCTGGATTAAATCCCATACTTCCCTGCAGCACCTCAGCAAGTGAGGACGTGTAACACCGTCTTTAATTTCACCGCCCGTTAATTGGGATTTAATTCTTTCACTTGCAATTAATATGGGAGATAATTTCGGTTGTGAATTACTTTTATGTTAAAATGAAAAGCATTGGTAGCAACGTTAAAAGAAACTGAGGCCTCTTTTACGAGGGTTTATGCAACTTCTTCTAAAAGTAGCCTGGAGAGCAAATCTTTTGGTGACATTTGCTACTGACCTTGAATTTAAATTTTTCCTTACGGAAATTAGTATTAAACTGATTATCGGACTTCGTAATGTTAAAATTATTGCAGATTCTATCGTATTTCACAAACAAAATACTACGGCGCATGAAATGGCACACGCAGACTGTAATAACAAAAAGAAATGCTACCGTATTTAAGAAAACACACAAAATTATGAATTTGTAAAGGAAGGACAGGTTTGTAAATGAAATATGGTTTAACTTTAACAGGCTGTTTCAAGGTTGCTTACTTTCAATCACTTCAGTTAACCTCACGGTATGGTTTTGTATCCGCCAGTTCGCAGTGTTATTACTGTTATTCTGATTGTGATTACTTTGCCTTTGGTTGTTATTCTGAATCGAAGGATGTTGCCCACTGTTTCGTGGTGCAGTATTAGATTGCCAGTTCGCTTGTTCGTTTTTTGGCCATGTTTGTGGCATTATGTTGTTGCCCTGATTATTCCCGTGGTTGTCATTCGGATAACCGGGACTACACAGATTATCATACATTCCTTTTTTCCGAAGTCCTGTCCGTTGTTACCTTCCTGTGCATAGTTATTTCTATAACCTTGCTGGGGTGCATTTCGGTTATTTCCATTCCTGTTATTGTTGCTTTTACTGTTTTGGTTTCGGTTCTGGTTCTCATCACCACTATTATTATTGTATGCATTGTCCATACTACGTCTTTGTGTCCTCATGTAACAAGTCTATCGAGTCAGGAACAGACATGAACTGCTCAATGTCATTTTCAGGAGCATGCAATAGCATTTCTCTTAAAGGTAATTTTGCCTTTAAAAATCGTATAGCATCTTTTACCGAAATGGGATCATCCCAGTATCTCGTCTTATTGATGTACTTCTCAAAAAACCTGCGTAGAGTACCTTGTTTACTGTTGTAAGCCTCAGGTGAGTACACTTCTTTTCGTAACCTCTGTTGCTGGCCTGGAAACGCATTTCTCTATAATTTCTAATGCGCACATTGTACCTACGCCTTGTAAATGTAAGACAACAAATTGTATTCTTTGGGTGCCTGTCCAGGATCTGGGCAGCATCCCTCTAAAACTATGAAAACAACGGGGTGCTGACACCCTTTCTTGTCTGGGATGTGTGTCTGAAATTGACTATGCTTGAGCAAACTCTTTTGCAACAAGATGTTGGTCAAAGCATTTGCCGCCCCCGTATCACACGAGGGATATCCCTCATTCGTGTAAGTGTTACGCGGTGTTTCTCTGTACAACACAACCGACTGTGGAGACGGTAAGTGCACATGCGGATTGTTTGTTTGCCGCTGCTGCTGGGCTTCAGCCTGCATTATTGCCCGCAGCTAACAACTCATGGTGCAATTTTCCTACGTTTTCTTCCACGTCATGCTTCCATTTAGGAAGATCACGTTTTGGCATCGTTTTAATCTGTTCTAATTCTGTTTTTACGTCAATATTCTCCCTTCGTTAACCTGTGAATACTTTTGATGCAGCCAATTCACGAAGTTGCTATTCATTCTGTCACTTCGTGCTCTTAAGCACTCGGTAACCAGCTTGTCTTTTTCAGGCAACCAGGTAATGAACTCTTCATTCCGTTGGTCACTTTGCAACGTGTTCTGTTGTACTGTATTGTGCAATTCAGATTGCGTTTCTTTTAGTTCGCTCACTGCCTTAGCGACTCGCATATGTTTTTACATGAAGTTGTTACTCGTCAAAATTATTAGTAGTAGTTTCTATCTAAGAATTAATTTTTCTTATTTCACCAGACTGCTCTTCGGCTAACCGCCGAAAATCTGCGCTTAACTTTTCCTCTAAGCGCTCGAAATTAGCATTCATCTGGTGTTGAATTTCGCCGCTTATTTGTTCCTTCTGCTGATCTGCAAATTGCTAAAAATTTTCGATCATTTTTTCCTAAATACGCGTACTAATTTGTTCGGTCTGCTCTTGAGCAAGGTGTAAGAAATTTTCATTCATCTGCGTGGTTTGTTTTTTCGCTAGTTGTTCGAAATTTTGCTGTTTAAGGTCTGCCAGTCCCTTATACAATTCGTCAAAAGGACCAGACACAGGAGTTGGTAACTCAGTATTGGCCTCTAATTCTACTGGCATATGAGCATTGTTTGCGACAGAACTTCTAGCCTATTTTTCAGCGTCAGGAATTTGCCGGTCGTCTGTATTTGATTCCGAATCGTGTACATTTTCCTCAACTGTCGGATTCTTTCCTATTTCCCCCATATCCATGAGTTATACAGACCAAAATCGTAAACACAAAAAGTACATTTTCCTACAGACACATATTATACAAGCTAAAATCACTTTCAGATATAATAACTACCAACAAAGCTAAACAATCTAACCACGTGTAGTCAGTACGCGAATTCACTAATAAATTCCGCCATCTTGTGGCGCGTAACTTTCATACATAAATATCTAAAAGTCATTCGAAATAGTTTTATAAATTCACACAGAATTACAAACATGAAATTGTAACAATTATATACACCATAAAATTTCATTTATTATTTATTCCATGGCAATCCTCGCCTGAGGTCGCCAATTTAACACCACGACCCGTTAATTTGGATTTAATTATTTTACTTGCAATTATTATGGAAGGCAATTTCGGGTTGCGAATTATTTTTGTATTAAAATGAAAAGCATTGGCGCCAACGTTAAAAGAAACTGGAGCCTCTTTCATTAAATGATTGACTTTCGTAAAAGTTCAGAATGAAGTTAATGCAATTTCTTCTGAAATTAGCAACGGCCCACAGTTTTGGCTTGGAGAGCAAATCTTTCAGTAAAATTTGATACTGACCGTGTATTTAAATGTTTTCTTACGGAAATAAGTATTAAACTGACTATCGGGCTTCCTAATATTAAAATTATTGCAGATTCCATCGTATTTCACAAACAAAAGACTACGGCGCATCAAATGGCGCACGCAGACTAAAATAACCAAAAGAAGTGATGCCGTATTTAAGAAAACACACAATTATGTATTTGTAAAGGAAGGACAGGTTTGTAAATGAAATATAGTTAAACTATAACAGTATGTTTTAAAGAAATAAAAGACAACTTTCACGATTCCACACAGCAAACATTTAAAAAAAAATCCTCTGCATGAAACGCGCGATATTTGAATGCAAGCGCTTGATATTCTGATTTCTAATAACAGTTCCAATTGAAAATAATTAAGTAATAGTCCAAAAAAGATCTCTGTGACCATTTCATCGAACCCAGAGAATTAACTGCGTAACACGAATCAAACTAACCGAGAGAGACAACCACAGTCAGAAGAAAAATCAAAATAGAAGAGCAAAATAGGAAAAGAGAGCGGTGACCTTGTTTCACTGATCTTTATAATAATTACATATTATGATCTTGGTATGATTATCGATATAGTATCCAGAGATGTCAAGCACAGTTACATTACTTTGAGTAAATTTCGTGTAAAAGTTGGGGACGTTATACGTAGAGAGTGGTCTGTCCATTGGATGCGTGTACTAATCTTGCCGAATCACTGATAGTAATTCCGAATATTCCCTCTTTTGCAAAATATGCGCTCTCGTATACAAAATTCGGACCCAATAATCAGTTTGGGCAAGATTTTACGGGAAATTACCCAGGCAGCGAACATTTACACAATTTTGGTAAATATTTTTGGAAAACAGTGATCAATAGATTATTATATTTTGACTAAAGTTCAGTCTTGATCACACCATTTATGTTTCAATGAAACATAAATGGTGTGATCAAGACTGAACTTTAGTCAAAATAAAAGCGAACATTTACTTTATAAGCGGATCTGTTTACATTTGGCGTAGCGATAGAAAAATTGAAGGAAGGAAAAAGACTGGAAAATTTCATTTTAGTAGATGAAATGGTTTGTTTACTGACCTATTCCCTCATTCATACTGCTTCTCCCCTATCTACCACTCCCCTCAGCTTGCAGTCAGTGGTGTCTCAACTTGTTGCGACTAGCCTAGCAGCTGCCTACGGGAGGTAAGGAGGCATGAGGAGTGGTTGGTCTGGATCTGATTCTCAGAGACTGTAGATGCAGGGGCCGGAGGTGGCGATCATGTGTGCATGAATTGTATTTGAGTGATTGTGTGAATATGTGTGTCTGCGCTCCCTTTTTCTGACAAAAACTGTGGCTGAAAATATAGTTGTGAGTGTGATTGTCATTTCTACGTGATTGTCTGCGGCTCAGTAATCATCTTTATAGTGAGTTGCTACCTATCCTCATTATTATTGATTCTCAGAGTATTTGAACACTTTATCTGTTCTATAGATTGATCACCATGGTCTCATTTCATTAACATGCTGTGGCTCGTGAATAGCTGGCCACGCGACTGTATTTCCACGATGGGCCAAAACTGGAGGCCATTTCTGCAGGTTTCTATAATGGATTGGGTCTGCCAATCTGAAGACATTTGGTTCCCGCTAATGTGCAGGCCCTGCCCGTTGGATCTAGTCTCATCTAGTCTCACCGATCTGCTCGCAGGCCGCGTCTGTTTGTGTCTGGCGTAATGCAGCGGATTTTTATGGTTTATCCACATACCCAGGACTGCGGCGCTCCTCAGCAGGCCAGAGGCCAGAGGCGATGGGCGATGGATTTCAGGAATTTCGACTCTCACTGCAAGCATGTTGTACATTGTGGCGTTTCATAGGCATTTTATTTGTTCTAGTACATTTTGGCACTTCAAAAGAACTTTGTGTTACAAAGTATTGACGATAAGAAGAAGAAAATTGTCAGTGGCTGGCGGTTTTCTCGAAAGAAAAATCGCACAATACCTGTAAAATAATAGATAAAACACAATGGGTAATAACAAACAATGACGAACATACTAGAACCAACATTTTTTTAGAAGTCCCCTACAATGTTAGTTTACACACTTCTTCCCCGGGTTGTGCACTTCTTTCAAGAGGCCTACTTTTTTCTGAGGTTATTTCTGAAATCAGTGAAGGTATTTTAAACCTGTCTTGCGACTCCAAGAAAAGGCGTGTTTTTGCCACCAAATGTTTATTTTATTGAAATAGAATACACCAGTCGTCTTAATAGAACACGCATACCATTTGGCTTGCTTTATTACAAAAGATGTTGATGATAGTGCTTAAGATTTTTGCTTACATCAGGAAACGCCATCTGCTTGCAAGATTTTTTAGGTGTTTTCTCGTTTGCACTATCGTTTCTTGTACCGTAGCTGCAAAGATATTATCAACTAACATTTTAACTGACCCTTGTTATCTTAAAATTTGTCAGGGAAAAATGCTAAAACTTGTCAGGAAATCAGGGAAATATCAGGAAATTTCACTTGGGGAAACTTGTGGCAGCCCTGAAACTCAACCGTAATTGATGTAATAAACGATGTGTCGTTCCAGACAAAAATTAAACACTATGTAAGAGTAATTAAACCAGAGGCAAAATATGGTTATAAATGTTGAAAACTGAATAAAAGAGGTTGCCAAGACTAACTACAAAAGAAAGAAAGGAAAATACTCATAAAAAATTTAGGACCACAATAGATCAATAACATCTGGGAGGGGAAATGAAGATTTATACATAAACATAGAAACAAACACAGACACAATAAGGAAGAGGAGATTAAAGTTTTACTGTCTTGCTTCCGGAATGAACGACAATAGGCTAGCGAAGAAAACTTTCAATTTCATTTCCAAATTAAAATACACCACGGAGTGGCAGGTAGAGACAAGAAGGAATTCAAGAAAACTTAACGTTACAGAGGACACCATACACGACATGGACCATTTGAGCCTAATGATCAATACTGCTAAATTTCCTATCCAACAATAATAATAAATAAACGAAGGCTGGCCATCAGCCAACGCATGAAGTAGTTCTGGAACGATAAGAAGAGAAATACTGTACCGTAATCTTAAGTTCTAAGCGGTCTAGATTTCGCCAAATTCCACAACAAAAAAAGTAAAGTATATAAGGGGCAGTCAAGTGAAAACGGAACACCCGCCTCAACAGGACCATGGAACGGTTCCCTACAGAAGTAATCACCACACACGTTAAGACA